>NC_031502.1:58518296-58746466 GCF_000237925.1 Schistosoma mansoni
AAATAATAAAAATTATGATTATCAGAGGGGGTTTTTGTGGAGATTTAGTATTTTCATAGTTGAAAGCGTGAGTCGACTATGAAAAATTATGATTTTTTATAATTGAAATCATGAGCCAATTGAAGCTAGACCACTATGGAAAACGTGGCAGCACTGGACGGTGTCTGGTTCCAAGAGGTATTTCCTAGAGTTCTAGTGAGAAGCAGTGACCAGTGGAGTTCGACCGGGTCTGTCGTGAGATAAAAACTCACTGAAGACAATGGTGGATGGTTGCTCAATTTCGCGGATTGGTTGAAGTTGGACATTAACACCGTTGAATGCCAGCCACCTCAGCGGACTGGAGGTTAAGCGCTCGCGCGCGAGACTAATAGGTCCTGGGTTCGAATCTCGTGAGGTGGGACCGTGGATGAGCATTGCTGAGGAGTCCTACAATAGGGCGAAACGACCATCCAGTGCTTCCAGGTTTTCTATGGTGGTCTGGCTTCAATTGACTCATGATGTCAACTATAAAATAAGGTAAACATTTAAAATTTACAAAAGAATTATTAGATTACGTTCAATTAACTATTGAATTATGTGTATTAACTAGCTAGCAGTTTTCAAATTTTAATATTATTGAAAACAATTTAAACGTATTATTAAACTTATTACCTTCCGACATTCGCTTTTCGTCCTCTCACTTTCGTGAACAACACCCCCGCCACGAGAATGCAGTGAGTAGGACTTCCCTGGCACGTTTGTATGCTTACCACTAATTCAATAAATGAGTGCTTAATACCGCATATTTAACAATGATGAAGGATGGATAATCTCAACAGTGTTTATGACTTAATATTCATTCCTGTTCTTAAAAATAACTAACCAGGCAATGTTCTGCTACTATGTATACAAAGTAATTTTAATAATGGAATATAAAAATATTGAAAAATCCAATTTGCAATAAATATGTATAGATTCAGCTGACCTGTCTTCTTAAATAGAGTAGTCAATTTAACAAAAGACTCAATTGACATTAACGTGAAATAGAGTTTAAACCCGGAATGTAACATAATAAGATCGGATGTTTCAACTAGTAAGCCCTTAACCTAAGCAATTTTTAATCATATTTATTTTTTTAGATTTTATATTTGTATGAACGAAGAAGGAACAATTTCATCCCGCTGTATGGCGACCTGGACCGATGTATACACGTACCAGGTTCTACGTCGCATTTAAGTGACTAATTAATTGATAAAAACAGAATTACTTATTAAACCAAAGTCAAGCTATAGTATCTTAATCAGTCAGTCAGTCAGTTACAACGTAGAACTTCGTACGTACGTACGTATCTTAATAATCCGAATTATAAATGAAGGTTATACCAGTTGACTATTTCCTATTAGTTTATACCTACAAAGTTAATTCATCGTTGAAATATTCTCATACAGATATTAAGTGATTGAAAATTTACACCTATGTTTCGTCTTAGTCAACACTGATCAGGGAGTTAAACTGTAATCCTCAAAAGTTTGATGTTCTGCATAAAATTGAAATCCATGTCATTCAGTGTTACATTTAGAAAATTTACCACCGAGCTATTCATTCTCACGACTGATGGACTGACTAACTTATGTAGGATTGTGATTTTTAAATTGACACTGATGTATAAATAATACCCGATCGAATTTTACTGATCAGGTTATTAGCTTTTTCATATACAGTGTTCTACAAGATGGAAAAAAACAGTAGGTGAAGCTGACAACTAGTATGCTCACCTACCCGGGGTTGTTCAAACCGAAGTAGGTGTAGTAGTAAGAGGGTCTAAACTTACCACCCTTATTGATTGAAAGTCACATGGTTTAAAGAATAGACTTTTTCTCTTTTCCCATGAAATAATGATCTGTAAAAATTTCAGTTAAAAGCTCATGTTTTTATAAAATCATCTAAGTTTTACGACTTGTGCCAAACTATGAAATATCAATTTTACTGAATTTTGCCGAATAATTCAACAGGAAATAAGATGAACACGATACTTTTGTAAGGTATCATCAATACAAGTACTAATCAATATCTGTTACCTTATAATCACATGTAATTCAATATCAAGTTAAATGTTACAAGAGAAATGACCTTCAACTAATAAAGTGCGCCGATTCAACCAACAAACACACTACTTACATAACCTTGTCAAAATAAAGATCGGTCATTATCATTACAAAAAAAAATATATCACATGATCGTGATAACAGAAACTGATAACAAATTAATGTAATCTAGTTACATAAATTACACCTAATTTCTTTAATAGCTAATGGCATTATCTTCAGGTTGTCTAAAGAAAAATAGTAGTTGAGTTGAGGAATTCAGTAGACTTATTAAGAGAAGTATAACATTAAACTTTTTGATGGAGTTTTGTTCTCTAAGCTGGATGGTTTGATCGTGGAACTTTCATTGTCCTTCTGAACGACATCATCAGCATAAACACTTCACATCTACCCGAAGTTTGTGCTGATAATGTCGTTCAGAAGGAGGATGAAAGCTTCACGACCAAACCATCCAGCTCAGAGAAAAAAACTCCATTAAAATCACCCACCTGAGCTACAAATCTTCTCTACCATCTCAATAACATTAAACTATCAGTTTAAAAAGCAACAACAAATAAACCATTTGTATACTACAGAACAAAACCTTTTCAAACATTTTAAACCAGAATACTTAAGAATAGATAAAGCAATTACAAAACTCACTTTTTAAATTGTAACTGGTTAAGTACATTGGAACAATCATTATTATTATTACTATTGTTGATATTTTGTTCATTATTATTTGGCAAGTTAATTTGATTTGATAAATGCCTTGATTGATTAATAAATGAGAAATTATCCACTGATATGTTATGGATTTTCACACTATCTGTAAGTTTCTCATATCTACTATTGATTATACTACCATTATTATTATTACTTCTACAACTATTACCGATATTCAAATCATTATTAACAGAACCGATAACATTATAGATATTCTCTTCATTCAATCTTGTCAAGTCCGTGTTATGGTGTTGTTGTTGTTGTTGTTGTTGGTGACGATGATGTACAGGTCGCTGTATAGGATGATGTTGTTGTTCATGTCTATGACTGTAACGTTGATTTAAATGTTCATTACCATTAGAACCACTAGCAGAACTTCCATTTCCAACACCGTCAACGTTGTCATTAACATAATCAATATCATCGTGATCGCAGCCTTCATCATCAACGTCATCATCATCATCACGTATGTGTACTGAATTAATAGGTGTTAATTTTGAAGATGTAATACTATTATCAGAGATCTCTAGGTTAACATCCATTTCAGACGATATTGTTTTACGTCGTTTAGTAATATTTCTTGAAGGATCAATTAAAAAATAATCACTACCATGACTAGCACCATTGGAAGTAGATGAAGGTAAAATAGAATCCCCACGGCCAGAGAGAAGGACGACACCATTAGCAGTATTATTATTACTACCGCTCATACCAATATTGTTGTTATTAAAACAATTATTCTGAGTTGATTGTGGAGGAGGAGGAGGATGATGATGAAAAGGACGTGACTGAGAATTAAGATATTGTGGACGTGTATCTGTCTTATACTTTATATGACTTTTAATCCCTGACGATGGTGATGTAGATGAAGACGGTGATAAAGATAATAAAGAACCATTTTTCAACGAATCACCAGTATTGTGTAACTCATTATAATTATGATTATTGCGTTCAATGAAAGGATTTACTGTAGATGTTGATGTTAAAGGAATACTTGATGGA
This sequence comes from Schistosoma mansoni, assembly GCF_000237925.1. NCBI lineage: Eukaryota > Metazoa > Platyhelminthes > Trematoda > Strigeidida > Schistosomatidae > Schistosoma > Schistosoma mansoni. The sequence goes on from NC_031502.1 coordinate 58,522,088, forward strand.
ACTAAAGATACTCCAGTTGTTGATATTATTGTTGTTGTCGTCGTCACCGTTGTTGTTGTTGTTATGGAGACGGTGGCCGTATTGGCGATAGTAGTGTTATTAATTGAATCCAAATGATCAAGATTAGACATCATGCGTTTAAATGAAGGCCAACTAGATGATGGATAATTTGATTGGCCTAATACTGATCTACAATGTTCTTCAGCAATTGACAATAAATCATGTTCATTAAGATTATTATTCTTACTACTGTTATGATTATTATCATCATGATTAGTAGTAATATTATTATTTTTATTACCATTATTACCGATGTTACAACTAAGATTTGTAGTACCACTACTAGTACTACTATGACTAATTGAATTACGTCGGTTAGATTCATGTTTATTTGATGAACTTGAAGATGGATTCATGGTTGTGGTCGCTTCACAATCATTGGAATTAGTTAATTGAGAAATTTCTCGAGCACAATAATATTTAATTGCATTAGGTTGTCGACCAATACGACTTCCTGAAATTAAAAAATAATACAGGAAAATCTAGTTACTGAAATAATCAACACATTCAGCGTAAATAATTGGGGGAATAGAATGAAATATATTTGTAGGTGATATTCGTCACGAATTAACATCAGTTGTGGATAACCATGGAAACCGAAATGGTTAGGGGTGGTCAGACCAAAACGTGGCACAAATCCATCAAGTCACTGAAAAGTGGACTGAGCCATGTTGGTAAGTGTAGACTATCTAGTTGGGATCCGCCAGATGATAGCAATCGATGGTTAATGACCGTGAATGACATGGCTCAATGTCGTTTGCAATGGTGAAGGTGCATCCACTCTTTGTGTTCTGCCAAATTCTAATCTTCTGAATTATTTATGTCCCTTTATTTTTTCTCTTTCCAATTTTATTTCACTGGATTATACTCCTTGAATAACATATTCAAACCCTAATCTTTCGGATTACTGCTTATACTCTTACTACCTCCACCACTATGGGATTTGAATCGACAATTGTATTTCTGTGGTAATGTGGTATGGCAACTCAAACTGATGTACGTACGTATGAAGTTCTACGTTGTGACTGACTCACTGATGGAGACCGAAATTACAAAAAAAAACATAACAAAAATAATATAGTGTGTTTGCTAATAACTTGCTTCAGAGGCGTAAGTGAAGATTCGTGATCAATCGAGTTTAGACATTACAATATTCAAAGATGGTTATACAATATCACAAGTTGGTTAAAGTTAGAAATCATTTGATGCTAACTCAGTGGCCTAAAGGTTGAATATTTGTCTTGTCATTTGAAGGTTAGACTGTTATCAAAATTGCAGTGTGCACCGCTGAGGAGTTCCATAAAAAAAATGGAAAAACTATCAAATACTTCATGATATTCATTGACTGTCTATCTACGGTCTGTCCGTTGTGTAAACCAAGAAACAATTCAATGGTTGATTACTCATTCAAAATCTCGTTCTATGCAATACACAAAATAAAATCGAGTAATTCAATTATACACCTATTAATAAGTTGGTTTACTGTCTAACATAATTTTTATTATAACCCTTGTTGTTTACTATAACAATGGACTATAAAAAAGCCAACATGTGCATTGAATTATATATATGTACGTACACTATATACAACGATCCAGTATCAGAACACGAAAACAACAATAAGAGTTATTAAGATCTTAAAAAAAACTGTCCAATAACCCGACCGTTATTGATTGACTTAGTTAAAAGTTCCAATAATAATAATAATAATAACAAACTTTATTTGATTCCTTTATTAAGAACAACAACACCAATACTACTTATTACTACTACTACTACTAATAATAATAATAATAATAGTAAAAGAATGTAAACTAATCTAAGAATGCCAAAATGTGCATATATAAGTAAGCATGTATGCGTCAAGCTTACTAAAAATGTGTTTGTATATACATATATACACTAATATACTTTGAAAGTATTAACCTCAATAAAAAACAGTCATAATATTTAACTACATACCCCCCCCCAAAAAAAAAAGTTTCCATATTCTAGTTTAAAAACACATAATAGTCGGTCAAGGTCAAATTTAAAATAAGTAATTCACAAAAAAGTGTGCCAATGAAATGAAGAGAAAACAAAAATGTAAATACAATAAACGAAGAGTAAATACAAAAAAAATGATAAGAAAAGCAGTTCTTAAGAGATGAAGTTTGAAATTACTATTGAAGATATCCTATTAATATCTATTTACTGATTTGGAAGAGAAAGAATTAATAACCGAAGATCATCGATAAAAAAAGGTAATTTCACTAGGATACATTAAAAAGGGAGTAGTATGTTGATTTAGTTCATGATGAAATTGTTAACTTTGGTGACAATATGCATTCACTTGAAGATAGTAAAAGAAGAAATTCATTTACTTAAAAGCACAAGTAGTGGCTGTCTGGACTTAGTGGTTAAGTGGATAATGCGAAGAAGTTGGAAGCGAATTATACTGTGTTCTAATCCCAGAGTGAACATCAACTCTGAGATGCAGGTATATCCAGTCAATGAGTTTCAAGTAGGACGAAACGTGTGTTCTGGATTCCAATGCTAATCACCATCCATCTTTGCTTAGAATGCTTATGACTTAAGGTAATATCTAGGCAATCAGCACATTATGCACATATGCCAATAAGAGACAGTCCTAAACATCAATTGAAGGATTCAAACAAACAATACAAAAAAGAATTTGAGCAACACTATCTATTTGTGATGGCTGCTAATACCAAATTTGATAGGGTAAGCTTTTGGTTGAAATCCATGTTAGGTATTATTCAGCCTTTATTTTAGATCCTGACTGATTCCTTATTATTTGATAAGTAATTCATAAAACATTCTATATATTTACGAAAATTTTAATTCCGCTAGTTGTTCAATGATTTTTGTTTCTTGAAACCTTAGTCAATCAGTTATCTATTATACTGAACAACTCTAGTCAATTTTGTTTGTACATATACTGGAAGGGTTGGACAGACAATTAAGGTCAATCCAAGACATTTACTAAGTACGTATTTATGTACTCGGCTTTAAACCATCAAACCTTAATGTGACAAACAGTGATACCAACTGGTTGATCAAAAATAAGGTGTAGTGGGTTTCAAATTTGTGATTTACTGATCAAGTGTTCTAACTATTAAACTATTGACTTACATTACAATTTGTAGTACTAAGAAAATGTACAGGAAGTGGAATCAATCTTTTATAGACAAAAACTAGATATTTGAAAAATTTTAGATTATAATACTGGTCAGAATTAAGAACTATAGTTTATTCAATAAAACTACCAATTTTGAAACGTCCAATAATCAGTTCAAAATTATTCAATGCACTCCGATCTCCAATAACTAGTTATTATTGAAAGACAAGTCAGGAAAAAGCTTCAGATTAAATCCTACTGTTATTATTACATGAATCTCTACAATATTAACTAACAGTAAACAATGAAGCATCAACCTCATTATAATGGTCAACCAGTTAAAAAGGGATACAGGTAAACTTGTTCAATTTAGATATTAACAATTAATAATTATTTCAAGTAAATTTCAACAGTTCAGTTATAAAGGATAGCTGACAGACACATTCGAAGTGAGGACCGGTGTCAGACAAGGCTGTCTACTCCCCCCCTCCCTCTTACTTCTGGTGGTCGACTGGATTATGAAAACCTCCGCACCTGAGGGAAAGCAAAGAATACAATGGATATCTCAGAATCCATTAGAAGATTTAGACTTCGCAGATGACCTGGCCCTTCTATCCTATACACACCAAAAAATGCAGATGAAGACATCTAGTGTGGCAGAAGCCTCTGGATGAGTAGGCCTCAAAATACACAAGAGAAAAAACAATAAATCAATACAACACGGAGAACATCAACCCAATCACATTTGATGGAGAAACTCCGAAACAGGTGGAGACTTTTAAGTACCTGAAATCCCGAAGGGAAACGAAAAAGAGGAAGATCAAGTGGCACATTGCATCGGGAATTGGAGGGAGACATCAAAAGAATGAATAGCAATTGGAAACAACTGGAAAGGATTGTCCAGGACAGAGTTCGATGGAGAATGCTGGTGGGCAGCTTAAAGTTCCTCCACAAGGGGTAACAGGCGTAAGTAAGTTCAGTTATAATATGTTTGTTACATATTTCGGAAGTTTCGATTTCGATATCAAGTTAACAATTGACAATATCCTGATTTAATATTAATTCAGAAGAAATAATTGTATGCAATCAAATAGCTTTTTAAGTGAATTGATAGTTGATGCTATTTTTGAAACAAGTATTTCCAGAGCTTCTTGATTTCCAAATAGTTGCTAACCAAAACCACTTCGCAATTCTAAACTTGAAATTGGTTTTAAAAAGACAAATTTCGTGGAATTCACATTTTTTTATCCAAACATAAACACCATCAATATAACACCAAAGAGTGTGTACCAAACTATTAAGACACAAATCACAAAATTGATTGGTAGCATGAAGGATTATGGAGATTACCGAATGTTAATGAGTTCATGAATCGACCCAAGTTGGATAAACGTTAAAAACCTGAAAGCACTGGCTAGCTATTTTATTCTAGTATGAGACTTCTAAGTAGTAAGCATTCACGATTCTGACATCAGGGATCGGACCTATGACATTCATTCTCGCATGCGAACGCCCAATCTATAGGCCACTGACTCATAATCCAATGCTGTATATGCCTAACGTCAATCAATTCTTGATTTTGCATAACCATCTTCCAACGGTTTCAGTCGGTACCTTCCTCGCACCTGATACAATCGAACTCCACTGATCACGGTTTCTCATTAGAACTACGGAAATTTCCTTTCAAAGTGAGTCACTAATGATCACACCATAATTAACATAATGATGGCTTATAGAGATTACTGAATATTGTTAGGGTCATAAAAATACCTTCCGAATCCCCACTGCTGAGGATTCTCACACCAGGAAGAAACTACTGTTCAATGCTCGCAGGTTTCCACTGGTTTTCTAGTCTAAGTCAGTTTATGATATCAAAAACTAAATAAATCAGGTAAAAGACAGATGAACATAACAATCGAAATAAGAGCCTTAGTTAATGTTTACACAGGTAATTTCATATGAATGGTATTTCCATTGTGACATTTTGTTCTGCTTAATTACATACAAATAAACAAGGTTGTACCAATACACACACGTACACACACAATGAAATAGAGCAAGATTTCTATGGCGATCTGTCAATAAATATAACAAATCGGTAGGTTATAAGTGCTGTCTGACATCCATGATATAACGCAAAATTATTATCGTTGTAGGAGACATATGCTCTTCCAAAGGGAGTGGTAGGCGTAAGTGAGTAAGTGAGTATGATAACGATACATAATGCAATATGATTTAAGACACAGACATTTTAGAACAGATAGAGTGAAAGAAACAAAGAGCATAAAATTCTACATGATACATAAAGTTGTCTATTGAATCATTTACTAACGACCAAGCGTAAAATGTTATTTACCAGTGATTAACCAGGAAATGTAGTGACACAGTACTATAATGTATTAAAAACATAATGTTTAAAATACTTGATATTGTTCATTCAAACCTGAACGAAGAGACTAATATGTATACATACATGTATATAAAAAGTTAAACTTTTGGAACAACTAGAGCCCTGGATTTGTTTACTATTTTAAAAAACTAATTAGAAAATCTTTCAAATTTTTATAGTTGAAATCATGAGTCAATTGAAGCTAGACCATCATGGAAAACCTGGAAGCACTGGACGGCCGTTTCGTCATATTGTGGGACTTCTCAGCAGTGCGTATTCACGATCCCGCCTCGCGAGATTCAAACCCAGGACTTATCAGTCTCATGATTTCAACTATGAAAATACTGAAATCTCCACGAAACCCCTTCTGATCAAATCTTTCAAATTTTCAGTTTAGCAATATTCCTCTTTAAAAGTAAATTTGTCAAGAAAAACTTCTAGAATATTCCTACTGAATGAACACTTGTCTTAATATGTTAATATGTGGAACTAAGGACCAGTAATTACTGTGTCCAACTTTCGGAGACTAAGTTTCGCTTTCGAATACCACCCCATCTACTACAGTTTGAACAACAAAGTACCATCACTAGCTTTCATACTTGGAGGATGGCTGAAAGTTAGTTATACATATTTACCTGCTTCGGTCTGGGCACCCGGGCAGTATGATAGCCCTCATACAATTAAATGAAATGACAATTTTTGTGCGGCGTATACATATCTGGTGCCCCCTTGTATCAATATTTATGTGTTCAAATAAATATAATAAATAGCTCATAACACAAGAAAAAAACACCTGAAATCCATCAGATTCAATAGATAATAAACTGTTCCACTATCGTATATTATTTTAGAATCTCATATTAAAACAAAACATGATTTTACTTTTTTTGAGTTTTCGACGATTCTTCAAACATACGAAAAAAAAAATGAGACAAAAAAGAAAAGACTGAAAAATGAAACTATAGATACACTACAATTCGATTAATGACACTTCAATATAATATACATAATACATAGGTCTTATGTACATATCTCCTAACATACATTTCTACATATACCTACCCAATGGTCAGTTGATCAACTATCCTTATTTATGTTTATTCCCACATGTTTGCATAGCATAGTTTAAATTATCGACGGCATATGTTGTTTTTTTAAGACAATATAATAACTAATGAATGATACAATTAATAGAATAAAAGTGAAGAAAGAGAATAAACTACCCTACATAAAAGTCTATAGTGGTTAATTCACTTCGAAACTATGTATCTATGCATACAATATCTTTCTTTCTCTATTCTATAAGAGAAGAAAAAAGTGTGTAACAAATAAGTGTCCTCATTTTATTCTGATAGAAAAAAAAAGACGTTCAGTGTAACAAAATTTATTTGAAAAATGTTATCTTATATACGACTTGATTGTGATAAACGTAATACTATGTGAATTCAAACTTCACCCCATCGCACAAGCAAGTGGCTATCAGGACTCAGTGGCCGAGTGGATAACGCGATGGCGTTTGAAGCGAGGGTACTGGGTTCGAGTCCCAGAGTGAACATCAACTCTGAGATGCAGGTACATCCAGCTGACGAGTCCCAAATAGGACGAAACGCGCGTCCTGGATTCCACTGCTAGCCACTATCCATCTCTGCTTACTATGTGAATTGTTTAAAATGTATAAACTCTAAAACTGAAACAAATATTTTAAAAAAATATGACTTAACAACTAGAAAGTTAATTAGAGTGTAACCTTTAGAAGGATAAACTAGTTTAGATTCGACGCATCAATATTCTATAAAGATTGGTTATATACACAGCTGATAAATAATTGCAGCCAATTAAGATGAAATCTTCCTATGAATTATATCGAACAAGCTTGTGTGCATTAATAGTAGTAGTTTGTAAAGACAGCTGATGAAACAGACTTGAAATATAAATATGGGTAGCAGACTAGAATCTATGATCTGTTAGTCAAGTAACAGAACCAAAGACAATGATGTCTATTGTTTTCAGTACTTTCGCGTTCTCTTAGTTTCGCCTTTGATTGGAATTAGGCACTAATGACCGTATCCAGAATGATAACAAAAAAATTTTCAGTGGGAAAAGCAACCAACTGAGTTGGAATTAGCGTCAACAAGAAACCCTGGACCTAGGTTTTGTGCTATTTGGCACTCATCAGTAAGGTATACCTTTAATCTTGAGGGAACTGATGCTCATTGACGGACTGTATCCCGTTCCACCCAGCTCCACAGTTAGAGACGTTACCACTGAGCTATTCGTGTCGTGACTGACCTCCTGTAGGATTGAGATGTATTTAAAATTTGTTACAAGTATACCTGGCTGAAGAGTGTCGAATAGTTGGAAACCTAGGTGGTACAAGGTTTTCTGTTGATTACCTCCAACCACTACCTCAACATCTCAACATAGTGCACATGATTTTCAGTCACTTAGTCTAATGCAAATATTGCAATTCGATAGATAGAATTCAATCTGCATTAAGGACTTGAAATAAATGACATTGGTTACTACCCAGAGATCAATCAATTGTAAATTTTCCAATATTTCAAAATCCTCATTATCTAGTATGAAGAAGAACAGAATATTTTTTATAGGAAAATTTTGAAGGACTACCACAAGGTAACACATTCAATGCAATGTTACATTGTTCCTACAAGTTTATACATTAGAGTTAACGTGTAAATTGATTACCAAGTTAATTATATCAACTAATAGTTAGATGATCTGTGAAAGGTCTAGAAATACTAATCAGCTGCGTATACTGAGATACATATGGAGGACCACTTGGAAATATGAACTATTTAACTGACACTTTACTATATGAGCCATTAATCAAGCCATTGTTTAATTACTAAAAACAGAAAATTAATCCTAGAAAAACTATACTATCAAATTTAATTTCTTATAGTTCCAATTATCTTGTTTTCGACTGCAATTTTAGATGAGTTTTGGTTGATATATGTGCATCCTGTGTGAATTACCTCGACATATCCATTATTATATATATTTGTATAGAACAGATGAAGAGTAGCTAGCAGTTGATGAGACCAAAATAGGACGAAATGAACACCTTGGATTCCACTACTTACCATATTCCATCTATTCTACATATACTATAAGATGTTCAAAAGTAGTTAAGAGAGAATGTATTAACTCCGCCTGTAGCTCCTCCGAGGGCTACTGCCGGCCCCAAGCCCGGATAAAGGAGGAGGGTTGGGCATGGGGTTAGCGACCCCATCCCGTAGAAAAACTAACTCGCTAAAAAAACGCTAACCAGAAGAAAGATTATTCAAGAGAATGTATTGTTTACAATGCGTCCTAAGTCTGCTGATAATTACTCGAATTATTGACTTCAGATAAACGATATTTCATACGTAACTTTCACATTTTTGCATTTGGTACATCAGCATGATATATATGTATATATTAAGCAAAATAACAACTAACCAGTTTTAGACATGCCAACTGCTAGACAACGTTGAAATCGACAACTTTTACACATATTTCGATTAGCTGGTGTAATTGGACAATCATTATTGCCAAGACATTCTAAACGAACATTGGATAAGACAGTTCGCCGAAAGAAACCCTAAAAAATAAGAAAAACGTACTAGAAAAGTGGAAATTTAAATTAATGAAATAATATTGAATGACTAAACGAAAATGTAGTAAAACAAACCTACTGAAGCATATAATTCTTTTTAAAAAAAAACAGGTATTAGACAATATCATTGTTAAGGATGTAAAACTTCATATCTAATTGTTTACTATGCAGATGATTATAAAAAAGGAAATGAGAACTGAATTCAAGTATGTAAACAATTAGATGACAAATCACTAGTCTTAAGGTTAGGCATTCGCCACGAGACCTAAAGGTCATAGGTTCTATCCTCGATGAGGTCATGAATGTGAATCGTTGAGGAGTTTCATGTTAGGATGAAACAGCTATCAAGTGCTTTTTCATTCTCAGTGATTCCATTACTGGGATCAATCTGTGAATCAAGTTAAGAAAATGAGAACAGATAAAATTGTGGATGTTGGATTTATTTGATACACTGATCTATTTTAATTCAACCTATATTCTTTCACTTTTAGACGAAAGAAAAAAGCCAACCCGAATACAGATTACTGTATATAAATACAGGAAATTTGTATTTAAACATTTCACACTCATTTGATGCTAGATAATTAGGAACTATTGATAAGAGGTCCTGAATCTATGCCTTATACTAGTAGGTATTTACTGGTAAAATATACCAGTAACTTTATGCCATATAGAAAGCTCGAACTGATATCAAACTGTGTTACAGTTAAAAGCATTACTGTCAAACAGAAGCAATGGCTCTGTTGTTAGTGTGTCCAACCTTCAGCAACTATCTCAGGTTCGAACCCTGCTTTACCAACTTCTGTTAGATTGTGAGACTCGAAATCACAATGTACTTTTTTCAATAATTAGAGGCAAATCATAAAACTATTAATTGTTAGCATTTGTCCAACAATAGAAATTTCACAGCATACTGTTTTCTAATTAATCAAAGTTTAATTTGTATAGTCTCTTACTCATCTTTTCATTATTATCTTATATTTTTTTTAAAAAAACCTAACTGCATTTGTCAATAATGAAGATGATAGCAGGTAAGAGGATATACAAAAGCTGTTAGTCTCCAGATAACTTACTATAAATATTTTTGAAAGAAAAACGCCTAAAACAATGGTACATATATTTATCTATTTAAACAGATAAATATTGGTACAAAGGGGCACTAGATATATATGCGCCACACAAATCTCATTTCATTTGTGTGAGGGCTGTGATACTGCCCAGGCGCCCAAACTGAAGCAGGTGGTTTTCTTCGAGGTCACACCTGGTGCCTTTGACCTAAAAGTCTAAATCACAAGGCAGTGGAGCACCGTAAAGAGATGTAGTCCCATGGTGGTCAGTGACCAACAGTTGGTTCATACGCCATTTGTTCCCTCAGGATACTAGGACCCATGTGCACCATTGGTTTAGAATCAGGGTTTTCCAACTCCACTAGGTGGACTCTCCGTGTCCACCAACCCAGTTAAAGTGCCGGACATTCGCTTTTCGTCCTCTCAATTTCGTAAAGAATTGTAATGCCACAAGAAGGCAGTGAGTAGTACTTCCCTGACAGAGGCTATATACGCGTGGCCATGTGAGAGTATGGAGTCAAAAAATTACGTAAAGCAATATCATGCAGCAAAACATAATTTGGTTATATTTGACTTGATCCTTTACATCTAAGAAATAATTTACTGGGCATAATACTTCAATGAATGGTTTCCGACCTTCCTTTTTTAAATATTGGAAAATTTTTTACTAATGTCTATATAAACAAAAACAACTACTATTGCTACTATTAATGTTTTCCAAATAGTACCAAATGCGTCAACATAACGACATCATTACCAATCACTCTGACTGACGTTGGAACTGTGGATCACTAAATTCCAAATAAACGGTTTGAAGTTTAGGCAGTCACCTTAAAACAAGAAGGTAGTGAGTTCTATATTTGATAAGATTGTGATTGTCTACTCTTAAAGAGTACTGAACTAGAACAAATATAAACAAGCTGAGAATTGGAAGAAAGTTGAACATGAGAAATGAAAGTGTGATTTAAAATTGACAACTATGAAAATAGGAGAGGGAAGATAAAGAATGAATGAGTTTCAGCTACTGTAGCAAACCTTGAGTTATGTTATACGTCTGATATAATCGATTACAGTTATTCCACAAATTCGAACCAATTGGTCTGCACCTTCTGTATTTTTTTCACACCAAAAGTCAATAACATTCACGGAATAAGACTATGTCTTGATTTACTCATTCCCAGATTTTTTTTAAAAACCTATTCAACCTTAAAATACCATGAGTTATATATAGGTATACCCAATAGTTAGATATGTGTACTACATATCTAATGATATAAAAGTGTAGCTTTCTTTTTCTTTTTTACATGAATAATGATTCTTCATAAGTACAATTTATTTAATAGTTGAATTGATGAGTCGATTGAAGTTAGACCACCATTGAAAACATGGAAGCATTATACAGCCGTTTACTCTTAGTATGGGACTCCTCAGCAGCAGGTATCCACGATCAACTTATGAATTCAACTATTAAATTACTACAAACTCCACAAAAACCACCATTTTGATACAATTTTTTTGTTTCCTTTTCATTTCGAAAGTCTAAATATTCTGTACTAAGCAACAAAACCAATGATGCAAAACGTAAAAAGAAAAGATAAATCTATTTAATCGTGCGTAAATTAAATAACCCAAATCGATTAATTATTTTATAATGATTAAAATGAAAATGAAAAAATTTCTACTCAGGGATTATTGACGAAATTTTGATAAGTTTATGAATGTTTCGAGAACGATTAATGATATAATTCAGAAGAGGCGCGAGACTGACAGGCCCTCGGTTCGAGTCTCACGAGGCGGGATCGCGGATGCGCACTGCTGAGGAGTCACATAATAGGATGAAACGGCCGTCCTGTGCTTCCAGGTTTTCCATAGTGGTCTAGCTTTAATTGACTCATGATTTCAACTATGATTAATGATATATATCCTGTTTCACTTTATGACCTTCATACTACATTAAAAACATTTTCATTAAGTTTGAACACATTGATTAACCTAATTCTATTGTTTAAAATTTGAGAGAAAATTGATATTAAACCATATCACATAAATATGATCTACAAATTATAGTAACTAGGTGACATGGATTCGAACCCCACAATTAACATTGTCTAACAGATGATGATAAAATATATCTTCATAGAGTGCCTGTCAATGAAAATTAAGCGAAAAGATTTTCTTTGTAAACGTCTATTATTAATTTATTATTTAAACACATAAATATTGGTACAAAGAGGCACCAGATACATATGCGTCACACAAATCTCATTTGATTAGTGTGGGGGCTGTGAGACTACTCAGGTGCCCAAACTGAAACAGGTGGTTTTCTTAGGGAGCCACACCCGGAGCCTTTGACCTAAAGGTCTGACCCACAATGCAGTGGAGCATCGTGAGGAGATGCAGTCCCATGGTAGCCGGTCACCAACGATTGACTCATACGCCATTTGTTCCCTCAGATTACTGGAGCCCATGTGCACCATTGGTTTGGAATCAGGGTTTTCTAACTCCCCTAGGTGGACTTTCTGTGTCCGCCAACCAGGTTAAAGCACCGGACATTTGCTTTTCGTCCTGTCAATTTCGTAAACAACAGTAGTGCCACGAGAAGACAGTGAGTAGAACTTAATTGGCAGAGGCTATATACGCGTGGCCATGTGAGAGCATTTCGAGAGGGAGAGCGGACTCTTCCCACTCTCGTAAACGTCTATAATCAACTAACATTGAGGACAAAGTTCACCGTGGTATGGAATCATTTAGATTTGTGAACACATAAAATAATTCGATTGACAGAAATAAACCACCATGGAGGATTAAACGACATAACATCGTTTACTATAATTAAATCATGATTTAGTATAAATCCATTAGTTGTTTGGCTTGTCAATTAATTGATAAATTTATTTTTTTTAAATACCCTCTACAATATGAAAGAATACAGGTACACAAAAAATCATGTACATTGGAAATTAATTAAGCCTATGAGAGGAAAACAGTCTTTGTAGTTTGATAGTATGTCTTCTGCTATATACAAAACAATAAGTGAATACAATTAATACATTCGAAATGGTTAACGAACAATCTAACTTTATGATAATATTAAAACTCGCTGAAGTAATGGCAATTAGAAGACTTAAATTTGACATTTGTTTTAAAGAAGTCAAAGGTTAATCTCCATTTACCTTTCATAACAGAGAGTAAAAGTAAATATTTTATCGGTTAAGTGCTCTAGCGCGAGACTGGTAGGTCTTGGGTTCGAATCTCGTGAGGTGGGATCGTGGATGCGCAGTGCTGAGGAGTCCCACAGTAGGACGAAACGGCCATTAAGTGCTTCCAAGTTTTTCATGGTGGTCTAGCTTCAATTGACTTATGATTTCAACTATGAAAATACTGAAATCTCCACAAAACCTCTTCTGGTAAATGTTTTAATCTTTTTTCCTAATATTTTTATTCTTCAGTTAATTTAGAATTCAATATCTCTTTTATCGTATTTAACCTTCTTGATTCTCAAGTTGAGTTTATACAGCAAAATTTCAATATTCAATAAATACACCATATTGATTTTCATGCATTTTTCCATCTATTTGTTGGCTACAATGAGATATATAAAAACGTGATTTTTGTTGATTTTGTTTTAAGCTCTCATTATCGCTATATATGAGTGTTAATCTGGCATATCAGGATGAGGCACACTGACTTTTTTATGCTATGCGATGAATAGGTTCATTCATTAACTTATATTCACAAATATGTTAATTCACAGTTGTGTATATATTAATTTCCCCAACTGGCTAGCGCGTTCGGCTGTTAACCGAAAGGTTGGTGGTTCGAACCCAGCTGGAAGCGGTAGCATTTAGTGACATAAGAATAGTAAGGGAAATATTATATTTTCAGACTATTATTTTCAGGCTATTATTATTATCATAGATGAATATAAGTAACCTTGGATGCCTAAAATGAAACTGATATGAAGCACTTACAAAATAAATGAACATTAAAAAACCGGTATCTAACCTCAATCGATATCTACTGTATTACCGGTTATAAAAGAACCTTAAATATTTTTAGAAACAGCATTCGAAACCATTATAAGACCTAGTTAAGAAATCAGTTTCTAACGACATTTATATTAAAAACACATTATTCATAAGTGATAGCGAATCTAGAATTTATAGATGAAATGATAAGATGTAAGATAGCGGTTCATGGACTTGGATGCCGAATTCATTTACCCATACAGCTAAATAGCATTTTGTCATTATAGCTGATGTTAGCTCGTTATGAAAACCCTAACTGTAATTCCTAACCCTAATGTCCAACGGTAAATTCTAACCCTAATTTATTACATTAATTTATAACCTTCATTTAAACCTAGTGTTAAGGTGAATCTTCCCAAGGTCACTTTAGTGTTGCTAAAAAGTCCCATCTTACTAATTCATTTCATCAAATTTCAAAGCATATTATTAGTATTAAATATTTAATCTTATTAGTTGGTATATAAGTGAAGAAAAAACAATGAAATATTCATTGAAATTCATTATATTGTGGTTGCTTAGTTTAAACAATTGATCAACATACTCTTGAATCTCATTGGACAATCACAATATTCGTTATTTGTTCCAACCTCAGATCTGGTTGACATTGTTTACTCTCGGGACTCATTATCTATACAAGGGCATGATAATCATTAGTTCAATCCTAATGAATTCATTCAAAACGAAAGTACATCTAATCACGATGATCTACATAAGAAAATCTTTCGCCTGGGTCAAGGTTATGTCAGTTATCTAGTCTCTTTGTCTGTCAGAACAATGAAAACCTACTCCACTTTTTTCACAATGAGTTCATTCATTGACCCAGATAATAAGACAAATTGATGATAAACAACGACCATAAAACATTTAACGACATACACAAACACATAAACATACAAAGGCACAGTTAAATCATAAAAAGGTCATGATTAAAATACAAAGGTCATGTCTTTGCACTAAAAACGACCTTAAGAAAAAACCATTAGTGCTTAAAGGATAAAAATAGAGTACAAAAGTTCATTTGATAGAAAACTGAATGTCTAATTAAAGTTAAACAACAACTTAAAACCAGCAAACACTGGATAGTTTTTTCGTTCCTGTATGAAACTCCTCAGAAGAGCCCATTGATGAACTTGAGGTCTTGTGGAGGACGTGTAACGTTTAGATCACTGAGCCGGCGTTCGATAGTTTGAACAAACAACTTCAAATAATTCATCTAACTGATCATTCATTTTCCAATAACCTTTGTAGGTAACTGTATTACACTCAAAAAAGTTGGACTCCTCCTCTCGTCACAGCTTTTCTTTAAAACTCCGGGAATTACCCCTTGAAATTGGTTACTAGTGAGTGTGTCATTATTATTACCGTACACAGACTTGTGAAGATTGTGTAGTAGTTAACATTACAGACTGTTCTTAGTTAAACAACCATTGAAAGACAGATGGATTCAAAAAAAATACGATAAGCAGATGACTGAAAAAAACGAACAATGTAGTTATTGAAAATTATAGAAAAAAATTTATTTGCTTTGATATCAAACAACTGATGATTATAATTTAGTCATTCAGTAACCACCGATTGGAAATAAGTCTTAACCACACTGCATATAAAACGGAATACAATCAGTCAGTGCAGCAACAGTCAGAGAAACATACCAACAAGACTGTTAAAGTACCACGAATGATCAGATGTTTTAAGTCACTAGATCCAGCTCCTTAATATATTGACATAACAAACTAATGTAACATTGGGAAAACAGACCCAAACTATTCAATGGATAACATATTATTTAACTGAATAAGTTGAACATGGACATGGAAATTCAATCTTTCGAAACAACCCCTAATCCAACTTGCAAAAAATAAATTGTGCTGTGAATATAGAAGTTAATTATTTGTCCACCCACCCCTTCACACCCTAACCGTACATCTCATTCTATTTTGCATGAAATTATGTGTATGTATGTGCGGGTACCAAGTACCCTAACACGCATTTATATGCATGATAGTATCAAGTAACTAATATTAGCAATGATTATCATTTGCTACATTAATCAAAGCAGATATGCAAAAAGGACCGTATCACAATAATCCATTTTTTTTATTTCCCGTGATATAATAGGTTCGTACTTGCTGACACTCATCAGTGCACCATGTTTATACGTTATAAAAGTTAACAAGTACCCCTGATTCCTTTCTGATGATAATATCATTAAAGAATATCACAAAAACTTTATTACTTCCAAGTGAAACACTCCAAACTATTTCAAGTAAGTCATAATAATGATAATAGTAATAATAATAACAGTAATTAAAAGAAATCAATACTCACTTTACAGCCTTCACATGTCAATGCACCAAAATGAAAACCAGAAGATGGACCACTGCATACACGACACGGTATTTGAGAAATATCACAGCCAGCTTCACCACCGGGAGCTATGAATAATAACATAACAGAAAATTAGAAAAGAGAAACCAAGGGGTAAGGATTCCGAAGAAACATATTTACATATTTAATTTTAAAAAAGTGTACAGGCGATCATCTGAAATAGTAGAGAACATTGATAACGATTTCATTATCGAAAAAAAGAACTCACAGCTATTGAAGGTAAATAATACCACATTTTGATATGACTAACCCTAACCCTTTTCCGATAAATTCCAACACCAATCAAGCAACAACGCCCGTCGAAGAGGTAGCGGTTAGGAACACGTAACATATATCCTAACTACCTCAGTATGAGTATTTAGACTCATTAACTCATCAGCCGGATTGATATCTTTTTTAAATAGCCTATGAATAATCTCAGCATTGTTGACTCAACTGTTTCATAATAGCCATCCTTTCTCACTTGGTAGACAGTGAACATCATATCAAAATAGAGGTAGCCTTCTCTGTTTTACATCAAGTTTCGAAAACTCTATCTCAAAGAGCTAAATTACGATTACTTTACACAGTCGAAGCCATCTGGATCAACTCCAGAAAACCAAACTTATGCATCCAAAAAAGGTATATCCAGCCACTATGTTTACCTTGGCCTACGACTGGATCACTGGATTCCTAAACTAAATATTATAGACCTCTCCCGTTTTTTTCTTTCTTTTTTGTTGATAACCTCTATCTTAATCTTCACATCCATCATTCCCAATTCGTTCATCTTAATTACCTTGACAACACCCCCTTTTATTACATATTATATTCACACAACAATCTTATTACTATTATCATTTATCATTATTATCTCAATGGACAAGATGAAATTCTCCTACTATGAATTTTATTCATACAATTTTTTTTGCATTTTCATCTTTCCTAAATTACTATTATATTGATTGTGACTGGACACTTGAGTACAAATTATTTCGAAGTTCTAATTTCGACCTTTATGAAATGACCTTTCTAATTTACAAATAACACAATTTTGAAGTATATATATGTCGTAACAGATGCAAACGTTCACCATTTTTTCAACATATAACATTGTTTCATAATACCCAAGGAATGTTTTTAAGCCCCTATAATCAAATACCTTCAGCCTCAGTATATCTAATTTGATAGGGTATACTTCACAGTCATAGAGTATTACAAAAAGAGGTCTACTGTACAGAATACTAGCCTTTTAATTAACAGATAACTATCCTGTCTATGCCACAAATGAACTGAGTTGGAAAGAGTCAATCGAAGCTTTCTCAACCCAGCAAGACTGACCAATCCTTTAGGAAGAAAATAAACACTGAAGTATACTTAAATCTGGAATTATAAGACAAAATATTGTTTGTTAAGCAAACTGAATAACTGGTGACAGTTTGTAGAAGTAAATCAGAATTCCAACTAAATAATTCAATAAAGACATGTCTACTGCATGACTTCAGAACTGATACACAATCGTTTCATAATTTCACGACAGGACCTGTATGAAAAAAGAAACAACATACACTTATTGAATACTTCATATTTCTGTTAGTTAATAACAATCAACCTGTGATTAAATAATTAATCAATCAATCAACTATTCAATTTCAAGGTAAACTAATAACGTCATATTTTGTAATGTATGTGTCGTGTATGTTACTTATGATGACAGATACAAGTAGTATGTGACACCAATCAGAAGGACAACGTTTGGCAGCAGAAGGTTAGGAAGATAGAATTGAAGTAAACAAGAATGTAAACAGAGAGTAATTGTAATAACAACTGGAATGAAGGAAAAGACAATTGATGGAAGATGTGCAAATGAAGTATTTAATGTATGACTTTAATATTTTACTACGACACTCAGTAATATTGCATTAAACAATAAATTTATTATTATCAGGAGTTTTTTTTTTGTGGAGATTTAGTATTTTCATAGTTGAAAGCGTGAGTCGTGGATGCGCACTGCTGAGGAGTCCCACAATAGGATGAAACGGCCTTCCATTACTTCCAGGTTATCCCTGGTGGTCTAGCTTCAATTAACTCACGCTTTCAACTATGAAAATAAATTTATTATCCCCATCAAGTCTTCGTTCATTGCATATGTACTAATCTTAGTGTGTACAAAGTATGTATATATAACTAATGCTTTGGACTTCAATAATTTTGGCAACATATTTTAAAAAGTGTTGCTGAACTTAACAATCATTATATAAGTACAATAAATTAACTGTAAAGCAATTAACATTAAATAAATATCAGCATACAATTCAGGTCAAAAGTAAGTAAATGCATAATATCTAACAATTGACTCGATAATGAAAGGACATAGTTAAATGATGAGGTATTGTGACTTAGAACAACATATATATAAGCGAACAATATTGTTTTCGATTAGATCCTTATTAGGCTTTACTCTAATATACAGTAATATTTAGATGCATATAAGAAATTATTAAACCAATCAAGTCAGTTTATGTGTCAATGATAACAGTGGAATAGATTACATAACTAAAAATAATAAGTGAAAAGTACGAATCGATAGTATGATGACAAGTGTACTAGTTGTGATAAGAATAATAAAGTCTTGTTACATAATGGGAAATAGGTCTATTGTACTCGACCCGATCTATGGTGATTCCTCAACTAAAGGATAAGCTACTTGGTTATGCCACTTCTATGTGTATCTATGAATTCAGCTGCTCCTGTGGAGAAAGCTATATTGGGCGCGCTACCAGGCAACTGAACCAAAGAGATTTATTTATTTATTTAAACACATAAATATTGGTACAAGGAAGCACCAGATACATATACGCCATACAAATCTCATTCGATTTGTGTGAGGGCTGTGATACTGCCCAGGTGCCCGAACTGAAGCAGGTGGTTTGAATAGGGGGCCACACCCCGAGCCTTTGACCGAAAGATCTAATCCACAAGGCAGTGGAGCATCGTGAGGAGATGCAGTCCCATGGTAGCCGGTGATCAACGATTGATTCGTACGCCATTTGTTCACTCAGGATACTGGAGTCCATGTGCACCATTCGTTTAGAAGCAGGGTTTTCCAACTCCTCTAGGTGAAGTTTCCGTGTCCACCAAACCGGTTAAAGCACCGGACATTCGCTTTTCGTCCTCTCAATTTCGTGAACAACACCCCCGCCACGAGAAGGCAGTGAGTAGGACTTTCCTAGCAGAGGCTATATATTCGCGTGGCCATGTGAGGGCATTTCGAGAGGGAGAGCGGACTCTCCCCACTCTCGGCCGTGCCAGGGCATTTGGGGGATAGTGAACACCTCCCTTCGTGGTTAGGAAAAAGTATTGTCAAGTAAATACGGAGCTCGGTTCTTTCACACTTGACAGAAATCAGTCATTTAAAGTTATTTATCGTATTCCTTATGGGGGTTCGATCTTGTCTCTTACACATAGCAGAAGCTATAGGAATTCGAGCCATCAATCCAAGTCTTTGTGTTCATAAGAAATTTGTAACACCCTTATCTCACTCTTAGCGTTAATAAATGATTTTATTTTCCATACTCTTACTTCGTTTACCTTTGTTCACCCCCTCTTACCACTCTTTTCCCTCAAATATTCGCTTCACGATTCAATTATCTGAACACTTCTTATTACGTAATCTTACACATTTTATGAATGTTATTTCAGTGTTTATATTTTTTCTAATCATTGACCTATTTCCCATGTAACATTGATTCAAGCCTTTACTATTACTTATCACAACCAGTACACCTGTCATTACACTACCAATTTGTACTTTTCACTTATTATTAATTTCGATTATGTAATCTATTCCACTGTTATCATTGACACATAAACTGCCTTGATTCGTTTCATAATTTCGTTTATGCTTATAAATATTACTGTATATTAGAGTAAAGCCTGATAAGGATCTAATCGAAAACAATATTGTTCGCTTATATTTGTTGTTCTAAATGATAAGTAAACCAGTAAATCGAGTTCTAAATAAAATGAAATGAGTATGCTGCATCCCACTGCTAATCACCGAATTCATCTCTATTTAAAAAGGCTTGTAACTTAGAGATAGTATTGAAGTTATTCGCGCAGGATATATATATATATACTCCAAAATAGACTGATAGATAACAGTCCTAAACATCAAATGGGATGATTTAAACAAGCAAAGTTTATTTATTTATTTATTTATTTATTGACACAAACATTGGTACAAGGAGGCACTAAAGATATATATGCTCCACATTTCATCATTCGATTCGTGTGAGGGTTGGAATATTGCCCGGGTGCCCATAACGAAGCAGGGTAGTACTGAGTCGTGATTATATTAAAGTCTATTTACCCTAATTTAAACAAACGATACATATAAATTAGTACGTTATAGTTTATTTTTTAAATAGAACTATTTAATTATTGACCCAATCCATTAAGTAACACCATAAGTTCGTGTAAAATGCTTCAAATCAAATTTATTATACGGAACTTAAAGACGTAATCAGATATGAACGATTAAGAAGGAATTCGAACATGAGACATCCAGTTAGATGGGAATTGAAGACATAATAAATCAACTAGGTAGTAATTTTATTCAAATGAATGAGTAATTGGGAATAGATAGAAAAAAGGTCGAAAAATTGGAATAAAATCGAAATCATATTTATCTTATTGTTTCTCAGTTAATTTGGGTAGTGAATTGATGGTTTAGTCACTCAATATTCATTAATTAAGATACAAGATTAAACTTCACCTTAAATACTGTAATTTGAGTAACATCTATGCATTAAAAAGAATGACTTGAAGGTGATTACTAAAGTGAAAAACGTAAGGTATCTCATTTATGTACCCAGCTTTAAACTACACTCTGATTGTCTAGTAGTTAGCGATACTATTCAGCAGATGAATAAGCAGAAACAAGTAATTTAAAAAGGTTTCGAACCTTTGATCTACTGATTGTAAGCTGAGAGTTTTAAAGCACTGCGTCATGGTTTTACATTTAAGATAAAACATAGGAAAAAACCAATACAAAGATATTTTATAGAATGGTTTTGACATGTGAATGAGCCAGTCATTAGTGAATAAAAATTGTCTTTCCATGGGATGGTGGTTGGAGGTAATCGACAGGAAATCCTGGACCTAGGTTTCGTACTGTTTTGCACTCCTCAGTAAGGTGTACCTTTAGTCTTGAGGGAACTAGAGTTCCCTGGAGGAATGGACCCCATGTCACCCAGCTCCACAGTCAGAGACGTTACCGCTGAGCTATCCGAGCCGCGAATGACCTAATGTAAGACTGATATGTTGCACTAAGAAGGATCTGTCAAACATGACGTTGATTACTTACTACCCAGTGATCAATCAATTATAAATTGCCTTTCCATAGATTAGGGTTGTTAAAAATGGTAATGACTAAACAACAAGATAATATTGAATTTATAATATCTTAACTGTTTAACTTAACCATTTTATAAAAAATAATTTCAGACATTTAAATATTACTTTTTATATAAATTAATTAATATAAATTAATTATTACGTAATTTTAGTAGTGTGTTGTGATTATATGAAAGTCTATTTATCTAAGTTTAATCTACTCCTACTATTGACTAAAAGATTTGGTGAGATTATAATTTATGGACAACCTTTGAGTAACACTAAAGTGACCTTGAGAATGTTCACCTACTTACCAGGACTAAATGATGGTTATAAACTAGTGTGAGGAATTAGAATTATGATTTGCAGTTGATGGTTAAGGTTAAGAATTAGATTTAGGATTTACGTCCCGAACTGACATCAACTAAAATGCCAAAACGCTATCTAGGTACATGGATGAATGAACTTCACGCCAAAATCGAAGACCTGCTATCGTGTATCTGATTGATTCGTCCATAAACTATAGTCAGGCCGAACATTTTTTTATCTAATTATTTTTTATCACTACTAGTACACGTGACTTCTCATTATCAATTTGTACTTTTTACCTATTATGTATTGTTATGCGATCGATTTCATTGTGATCATTAACTCAGATATTGACTTGATTAGTTTAGTATATTGATGTACCCATTTAGATTAGAGTAAATCCTGATGAAGATCTAATTGCAAAAACAATATTGTTCGGTCATACACATTTTGTTCTGATTTTCATAATGGGAATCTTTAATATTCTAATTAATAAGTCATTTTTAATTCATTCAGTAAATACCGATAATGATGTACTCGATTGTGAGGTTTGAGTGTTACCACTATTTAGCTCTTCAAATACTTACTTACTTACGCCTGTTACTCCCAATGGAGCATAGGCCGACGACCACCATTCTCAAACCCACTCTGTTCTGGACTTTCCTTTCGAGTTCTATCCATTTTTTGTTCATTCTTCTCATGTCCGCCTCCATTTCTCGGCATAATATGTTCTTTGGTGTTCCTCTTCTCCTTTGGCCTTCATGACTCCATATGAGGGCTTGCCTTGTGACGCAGTTGGGTGACTTCCTCAATATGTATCCTATCCACTTCCAGCACTTCTTCCTGATTTCTTCCTCCACTGGATGGAATCTGGTTTGTTCTCTCTCACAGTAACTTGTTGCTGATAGTGTCTGGTCAACGGATCCGAAGTATTTTGCATAGACAACTGTTAATAAACACCTGTATCTTCTGAATGCTGGCTTTCGTAGTTTTCCAGGTCTCCGCCCCATACAGTAGAACTGTCTTGATATTTGTATTGAAAATTCTGATCTTGGTGTTGGTTGACAAACAGTTGTTTTGAGTTCCAGATGTTCTTCAGTTGTAAATATGCTGCTCTTGCTTTGCTGATCCTCACTCTCACATCTGCATCAGATCCACCGTGTTTATCAATGATGCTGCCCAAATATGTAAAGGTTTGCACATCCTCCAAAGCTTCTCCGTCAAGTGTAATTCGATTGGTGCATGTTGTATTGTATCGAAGAGCTGTTCAAATAGGATCTTAGATATTGTAGATATTGTATGCTTAGAAAGATTTCACAATGAATAGTGTATTTTCATCATGTATTAACAACCCAGTAACAAAAATATAACAAAATATTTTGCAATTATTTAAAAAAAAAGAACAGTTATACAAAAAAAACTGTAGCCACAGGTTTCCTGCTGACTCCTTAAAAATAATTTAACCCGTTTAAAATGTTTACAAATGTCTCATTACACGTATCATCATTACATTTGGAAAAAAATACACTGCTTCACATGTATTTTATATGGGTGTGTGTGTGTATGTACATAAGAACCGGCATCAATGTAAATAATTAATAGTATAATAAAACAAAAAATAGTGTAATTGATAAGAGCCATCTCAACATAACCATTTGTGTATCCAAATACGCATATAAATGAAACAACATGTAAACAGGTATCACTAATATGTAAAAAATACATATTCAATAATATATTAAAGAAAGCCAAAAGAAAAATGTTAAAATCTAATGACTTTAAGTCGATAATGTCATAAGAGAAAAACAATCAATACCACTACCACTGTTACAAAAACAATAACAACAGCTACCATCATTAATACTACTACTACTACTACTACTACTAGTAGTAGTAGTAGTACCAACGTCCATGATCTAGTTCGTAACCCTATGATTTACAGGACGTAAATATATACATGAAAACAAAAGATGGAATGAGTTTGTGCGTGTATGTATATGTGTGTGAGAGAAAGAGGAATTAATAAATAGATACATAAGGAAGAATAGGACAAATAAATAAGCAAACAAATCAACAAACGAAATGCTAAAGTAATAAGATTGGTAAATAAACAAAAATAAAAAGTTCATAGATAAATGGAGCAAATAAACAGATGAAAAAACAAAACAATAAACAATCAATAAATACATCATGATGATGATGATAATATTGATTATTTCTTTTCTCCTTATTCTCTACATGTATTATCGTCTATACGTTTGCGAGAATAGAGCAATGAAATAATGGGAAAAAGACTTTTACTAAATCCTAATATCCATAAACAAACACACACAGAAAAAGTGACATGCTATGTTATTGTTCCTATTAGGTGTGTTTTTTTTAAACACAAAGGTCATTGTCAAAAGTAAAGTTGGATAGTGGTTAGCAGCGAGACCCGAAAAACAGGTTTCATCTTATTTCGAACTCGGCAGCTAAATATACTTACATTAAGACTGGAACTCAATAAATTTCTCTTCACTAAGGTGTTGTATCATGATAGCCATAAGCTCGTGCGACGGGTATGAATCTTATTTTCAAGGATGTGAGTTGGTACTCAGGGGTTCAATAGCTCAATGGATAATGTGTTGGCGTTTAAAGAGAGTCCTAAGAAGGATGATACGAGCGTCTTAGATTCCACTGATAGCTACTAGCTAACTTTACTAAAATAACAAAATATCGAGGCATTTCCCCATCAGGATATACACATCCCAAAGGAGACTGGTCAATTGCAATCATTAACAGCCAAAAAAAAGAAAAAATAATGGCTCGGAAAAATGTCATTGTTAATAGTTTAAATCTTTACATACAATGATTAATAAAAGTAAGTCTTAATTATACCAACCCGCTCACGGACATCAAAGTATGCCTGAATTAATGCCTGTTTAAATGCAACAATTAAGTATATGTATCATAGCTCTGTTTAAATTTTGAACAGTTTCTTTTGATTATTCGTATTACTATGAAAGGATATTCATAAACTTTACATTTATGCATATATATCCACATTAGACAGGGTTAGTGCGATAGACCACCTCTGATTATGTTGAATTTAAGCTGCAAAATGTTTCATGTGATTTAGAATTTAGTAAACAATATCAATTTATAAAACCTGTCATCTATTTTATCAGGAATTTTTCTTTTTATACCTTGGAGATGTGTGTGTATTTGAGATAAGAATATCTGAGAATTGAATATTGAACCCAGAATTTTTTCTATTCATTTAACATAATCCCAAAATGGAATAGAAGATTCTCATTTACATGTCTCAAACAAGCAACGTAGAACATGGAAGATATGTGCAATGGTTCGAATTATCAAAGCATTTCATCACAATGAGATGAAATTATTGGGACAAATGTAAGAAAAAGAGAATTAGTAATCGTGGTAGTAAAGAAGAATGAAACAGAGATAATGCCATTCAAGAAGAAGACACAGATTCAAGGAGTAAGGGAATTTTTTTTCAAGCGACTAAGAAACTTATGAGAATGAGGAGGAAGAAGGGTGAATGCACCAGGATCACTGTTCCTGATTTTGAGCTATGTTACAGAGTGTTTGTAAGCATTGGTCACAATAACTGAGAGGATCCCAACCAGTTAGTTTATACCTGTTTATGCGGATCAATCCAAGTCACTAACTTCATAAAATGAAGCTACATGTTTGTTTGGCCGCTTCCATTACATTCTTCTAACGTATTCTTACATAAGCCATTAGAATGCTTTAAGGCAGGTTGTGGTTGGGCATAAGTAAGTATTTATGATCCATATATTATCATATTTTTCCCAGACCTTCATGCATACAATCAATTTATAGCTCTTAGATTACAGTTTCCAATTGGTCAAGAAATTTCTATTTTGTAAACTACATACGATATTCTTTACTTATTCCAGTACTACAACACAGTCATTATCCAATAGTTCATATTTAAATATTAATTACTCTCTTTTTCTACGAAACAGAATCATCCTAATCAGAAGAAGGAGAAAAAAATTAATCTTTCATTTCGTCCCTATTTAAAAAAAAATAAGACGTTTTATCAAATTTAGCTAGAATTTTATACTCATAGATCACACAAAAGTCATATCAGTCATAATTGTGATCTTGAAATGACAACTAGATTGATCTGAACGGACCATGACGTGAAATATATCTGAGTAATTGGTGTTATATATATATATATATATATATATATATGCGCCATACAAAGTAGTTCTCAATCAATTTGTGTGTGGTCTGGGATATTGTTCGAGTGCCAAAACCAAAACAGGTAATTTTTGTAGGAGTCTACTCTCCGAACATTTGACTTAAAGATTTAATCTACAAGGCAGTGGAGCAACGTTAAGAGATGCAATGCTATGGTAGCCGGTAACCAACAATAAGTTCATACTCTGTTTGTTTCCTTAACATCATGGGAGTCTATATGGATCATTGGTTT
The DNA here is from genome assembly GCF_000237925.1 of Schistosoma mansoni. Classification (NCBI taxonomy): domain Eukaryota; kingdom Metazoa; phylum Platyhelminthes; class Trematoda; order Strigeidida; family Schistosomatidae; genus Schistosoma; species Schistosoma mansoni. Next base: position 58,548,916 of record NC_031502.1, read on the forward strand.
GGAATCAGGGTTTTCCAACTTCCTTAGGTTAATCGTCCGTACCCACTAACCCAGTTAAAGCGCCAGACATTAGCTTTCCATCCTTTCAGTCTCGCAAACTAATTTACTCAGTTCAAGTTTATGAACTCTATTGTAAGCCATGTTTGTGTGGCAGCTAGTGATTGTACACAACTGACCAAACTGTAGTAAATAGAGATCAATTTGAATCTGTACCCAATTAACTGAAAGCTAAGCAGTTTAGTTATTAAGCCATCGTTTCAGATGAGAAAAAAAAGTTCACATACACACACTAGTGAGGTGGTTATCAGGTTGGCTTAAAAATACTTGATTTTTTTAAAGGTTAGAGGACTAAAAAAATCAAACTGTAAGTATCACCAACTGAAAAACAATTAGTAGTTCACTGATTGAAATAATGAACTTTTAACAATCAGTTCCTGTACATAGTTTTTAGTTATTACACTTTAGATAAACACTAAATATACACTACATACCAAGCTGAATTGTATGTGACGAAATCGAATTTAAAAATCCCTACCACGATATCATGTTAGAAATGAAGCTTATAAACTAACAGCGCTACAAGCAATTTGTAATGACATCGGACAGTACGACATTCAATTTTAATAAGGTCGGTATTGCGTACGGTTGAATAATAACTTAGTCACTCAATAAAATATTGAGTATAGGACTTAAACCTATTTCAGTCAATCACCTTAGATTTTAGTGGTCCTCCAACTGAGTCTCACCTAAGGCAAGAGCCTCCAAATGCAATGTTGTGCCCGAGAATTGGGTGAGTCTCCATATATATATATATATATATATATATATATATATATATATATATATATATATATATATATATATATATATACGTCGTTAATAGCATCTGAACTGAATTTATTTTCAAATAAATGAACAAAACAAATAACCCTGAAAAGCAAAACAAGCTGGAAAGGACAATTAGAATTTGTTTACTAATGCAGAAATAACGGAAGAATGAGAGGCATGGATAAGAAAAACAGTGTAAACAAAAATAGGAGAAACGATTGAGAACGAACAAAACAACAATTACCATAGGATGAAATTATTGTTCAAAACTTAGATTTATCGATCTTTTAACTTGTTTAGCCTAATCAAAATCCATATAGATTTACAAACTGTATCCTGAGACTGACCAGTTGCAGTCCTAAACATAAATAAGAAGATTCAAACAAACAATACCAAGTGAATTTAAACTTCACCCCATTGCACAAGCAAGTGGCTATCAGGACTCAGTAGCTGAGTGGATAATGCGATGGCGCTTGAAGCGAAAGGTACTGAATTCAAGTCCTAGAGTGAACACCAACTCTGAGATGTAGGTACATCCAGCTCACTAGTCCCAAATAGGACGAAACGCGCGTCAAACCGGATTCCACTGCTAGCCACTATCCATCTTTGCTTACAATGCTTATGAATTAAGGCTATATCGAGGCAATACGCACAGTATGCACATACGCCAATTAGAGACTGATCGATTGCAGTCCTAAACATCAATGTGAACATTCAAATAAACAATACTAAGTGAATTACTTTGATTATTATAGTTCTTTTTGATCCAATTATCCAATATTCTTTATAATCAATGTGTCATTATGTAACGCAAGTACTCAATGAGTGTTATTTCATGGTTTTAGATCATATATATATACACTAGTAAAAAGCTATTATAAAAAACTGGTTAAAAAGAAATTTCTTCACCCTATTCGTTCTATTTATTATATACTATATATTGTTTAGAATTAACTTGACCTCTCTAGTTTGATAGAAAAAAGGCCAATCATTCTTATTCCCAATATCATATATAGTTGTTAATGTCAACCAATAATAAAGTACAAAATTATTAAAGTGATTAAGTGATACAGTTTAAACTAAAAATAGAAAATCTTAAAATGAAGTGATGAAAGGCAAAAGAACACAACTCCACTACAATAAATAAATATTATTATTAGAAGGGGTTTTGTGGAGATTTAGTATTTTTATTTAGTGTTCTGGCGCGAGACTGGTAGGTCCTGGGTTCGAATCTCGTGAGGCGAGGTCGTGGATGCTCACTGCTGAGGAGTCTCACAATAGGACGAAACGGCCATTCAGTGCTTCCAGGTTTTCCCTAGTGGTCTGGCTTCAATTGACTTACGATTTCAACTATGAAAATAAATAAATAAATATGACGATTACCACCACTACTACAACTATTACAACTCAGTTAGTTGAAAATTGAACACCATTTTACTTAACATAGTGTTATCATTTGATAATAAACACTGTATATAATATAGTTTATATGAATGAACATTTCAGTGTTGATTAGAGTACATATTCTAACTAGAATACTATTCATTAATGTGTGAGTATTGCTCTGGTGTCTTTTTTTTCTCTCTCTAAAAACCAACCAACAAACAAACAACCTATTTATATCCAAGGTATTCTTTATCCATTTACTTTTTTTTTTGTACTTGATAGGACATAACAATAAAACATAAAGAAAGAAAGAGGGTAGGGGGCAGAGAAGGAAACATTATCATCTTTATTCTTTCTTATCATAATGAAATTTGTATGGTATAAGTAACCACAATATATATACATTCTATCCTAATCATATACATTTCCTACTTCTTTAACATTCTATGTTGTTGTCGTCTTTTGTTTCATGACAAAAAGATCTTTATTCAGTTGGTTATTTTAGAAAAAAAATCTGTAAACTACGGTTAAAAAAAAGGTTAATTGATTAGTATATAAGAGATATGTTGATTACTTTTAATGGTAGTGTTAAAAAAAAAGAGAAAACTTAAGGGATAAAAAACATAATAAAATTGACTATGAATGTATCCATGACATCTCTATATCTCTTTCTCTTAACTAATGATATTGATTTTGTTTTGTTTAAATCAAGATTAGTTTATTAAAGTTATAAATTATTAAGTCCAGGAAGTATTGACTAACTTATACCTGGATTAGTTTGTGCTGATGATGTCGTTCAGAAGGACGATGAAAGCTCCACAACCAAACCATCCAGCTCAGAGAACAAACCAACATCAAAATCACCCACCTGAGCTACAAATCTTCTCCACCATCTCAGAGTCTAGTACTATATGGAAGTTTTATCAATGATAGTGAACTGGTGATTGATAAACTGTTGGCTTGAATGCAATAACATTGATAAGTTTCTATGAAATTACATTAATAATGATACATAAGTGAGATATTTATCTAGATAGTAAAGTATAAAGAATAATATGGAAAAGGTTGTTCTATGATTGTCTTCTATACGATTACAAAGAAATTGAATTTCGAAAACATTTGTCAAAATCTAGGTGAAAAGTACATTCTAACTGTTATGTCCTATGGCCCGACAAATATCATATGACAAAATCCCCAATTTGGACACCGACTTATATGACTTTGTCCCTGTGCTAAAACAATAATGTGTTAATCAGCACGAGCAGCCTTAAGTCCACTCAGTCCATACTGGTCCTCTGAGATTGTAGCTACTCTCCTAATCCAGCCCAGTTCAGTCTAGCACATAAATATCAGCCTCCACTTTATGAATCGTATATTTCAGACATACTTGGTTTATATACAAACAGATCAGACCGCATCACACCATAAAATGAGAAATAATTATTATACAAGATCAAGCCAAAAGTGTCTGTACGTGTAAGAGACTGTGAATAAGTTAAGAAGAATAAATCGTATAATAGTAGCCAATAGGTCAAATGAAAGCTTATAATAAGAGAAATATCAATATATATAATTTAGTCACTTAATAGTTAGGAATATATATATATATATATATATATATATATATATATATATATATATATATACAATAACTCTATAAATAGTTCCCAGAAGTTATCCATGACTTTATCTTCGGACATAACACTAATAAGTGGTTCTTTTTAACTAATAATCCTTATGTACTGGGTGTAAATGATTAGTATAAACTCAATATAACTAAAAGAAGGAAACATACGTATCCGCTTAGGATGTACGCATTGCTAGCAAAAACTGATCAAAACTCAATTCTAAATATCAATAACAGGATAATATATACACATTCGTATAAATAAAAAATTTGGTAAGTTAATTTCTTAATATGTACCAAAGATAAGGTTTTTATATTACTGTTAATTGATTTCACTCGGAGTAAACTAAAGAGTATTGGCAATGTCCTTCATAAGTAATCTACTTTTATAGAACATATCGAGGCGAGAAATCAGAGCGACAATTAGTTACTCGAAATAATAATAGTAATAAGGTGTGACTTTATAATTTATTATCTATAGTTTATAAATTTTTACGGTTGAATTCACGAGTCAATCTAAGCTAGACCACCATTGAAAACCTAGAAGCACTAGACAGCTATTTCATCCTAGTATGGAACTCCTCTGAAGTACACATTCACAAGCCCGCATGCGGGACTCAAACCCAGGACCTTCAGTCTTACTCGTGAACGCTTAACCTCTAGGCCGCTGAGCTGGCATCCGACGGTATTAATGTCGTGAACTGGCACTTCCGAGGAGTCTCACACTAAAACGAAATGGCTTCCAATGCTTCCAGGTTTTCAATGGTGATCTAGCATAGATCGATTAATGAATTAAACTGTGAAAATACTACAATCTCTATAAATTTCCATACTGATAAAAAAATTTTAAACTAAATACAGTGATTTGAATAACTATTTAAATATTTTAGAAGAATCCCATTAAATAGAATTACACATGAAGAATTAAGATCAAAGTATGCTATAATCACACAAAACTCCATGTAATTACAGTTCAATTATCCCTTCCCTACTCAAAGAAATAAATGAACATTGAAAAAAAGAAACACAAAAATTGAGAAGTTGTTGAAACAAACTATATGAATTACTACAATATAAGCCTAAAAATTAATAACAGAAGTGGTTTTTTGTGGAGATTTAGTATTTTCATAGTTGAAAGCGTGAGTCAATTGAAGCTAGACCACCAGTGACTTCGAGAGGTAAATCCAGGAGTTCTAGTGAGAAAAAGTAACCAGTGGAGTTCAAACCAGGTCTGTTGTGAGATAGAAACTCACTGAAGACAATTGGTAAACGGTTGCTCAACTTTGTGGATTGGTTGGAGTTAGACATAAACACCATCGAATGCCGGCCCACTGGTCTAGTGGTTAAGCGCTCTGACGCGAGACTGGTAGGTTTTAGGTTGGTGGGATGGTGGATGTGCACTGCCGAGGAGTCCCACAATAAGAGGAAACGGCCGTCCAGTGCTTCCAGGTTTTCCCTGGTGGTCTAGCTCACACTTTCAACTAAAAATTAATGCTTTCCAGATTCTCAAAACTCATTCACTAGGTGTACAATTTGTATACTACGTTTTAAATCATACTTTTTATGTCACGGTTAATAATAATAGTGTTAAAATTACTGTATAGAAGTAGGTAGAACAGGTTTCCATCACACTTATTTCATATTTTAAATTAATCACTTGAGGTACATAATATGTAATTATTCGTTCAAGACTTTAGAACAAATGAAGGGAGTAGTCTCTTGATTAGAATTTGGTCCCTAAATTAACATGAACAACCTTATAATGTAACATAACACGTTAAAATTCTATAGTCCATTTTTTAATGACTGAGGATACACTATCTCAGTCAGTCATTCATAATCAACGTAGAACCTGCCACATATGTGAAACGGTTCAGGTTGTCACAATATATGAGTATAGTAAAATGAAATTATCAAGATGAATCTCAGAGTAGCAAAAGTAATAACAGTATCTAAGGTAGTAAAAAAGATTAGACTCATGAAGAAAGAATCAATTTGTGCAATAAAAAATATAAGATAATTTTAAAGCTCAATACCTAAGGGAAAATAAAAAGTAAATACACCCGATCCATTGTGACCAATTCTGAGACATGTCGCTCATGGTATCGAATGTTGCTGGGCACATTTAATGCACATTCCAGCGACCTCAGTTGGTAAAGCTTCACTGCCCCAACAACTAATTTACTAAACTTACCTAGTACTGTGAGATTAACTTCATCATTACTCACTTAGCGATTCCAAAATATATGAGCAATTTTTCGAAGGCATCTGTGATCAAATATTACTTAAGTATGAATATCCTCCATAGACTTATAACAGTACTTACTTTATCTAAACAATACTTATATAGTACATTTTAAAATACATGAAACAAGTACAGTTTATATATGTAAATGTAAGTGTAAAAAGAAAGAAACTTACGTGTCAGAGTCATTCCCAATTCTAAACATTTTCGATAACGACAGTGTGGGCATTTACCGCGACCGGGACCTTCAACACGACATCTACCACCCATTGGACATATTGATTCAGAAACTGTAGATCCAATTTCAGAATTTCGTAATCTGGCAGCTGTATGCCGCATGAAAAATTTCTGTAATCAAAGAAAATTACCACAGTAAATTAATTTGTGTTTCAGTTTTGTCAAAATAGTTAAATAACAACATTAAAAATCACGTGACCGATAGGTCATGGAACCCAATGATTAGGTCTAAAGTTTGTGTAAATAACTTTCATTCGAATCTCGCGAGGCGAGGTCGTGGATGCGCACTGCTGTGGAGTCCCACAATAGGACGAAACGGCCGTCCAGTGCTTCCAGGTTTTCCTTGGTGGTCTAGCTTCAATTGACTCATGCTTTCAACTATGCATTTAGTATTTGTCAACCACAGAAACAAAGGTAAGTGGAACAAGGTTCAAATTTATAACTTCATAACTGAACTACCAGTATCTCAATCATCACACTACCAAATAAATATGGAATAATCTTTAAAAAACAATAATACAAATTTAATGTAGAATGAATTTAAAATCGTTGAGTTTTATGGTATTAAACTGTTTAGATATTCACTTGGTACTGTTTGTTTGTATCTTCCCATTGATGTTTAGGACTGAAATTGATCAGTCTCTAATTGGCGTATGTGCATACTGTGTGTATTGCCTCGATATTGTCTTAATTCACAGGCATTATAAGCAAAGATGGATAGTGGCTAGCAGTGGAATCCAGTCTGACGCGCGTTTCATCCTATTTTAGGACTCGTCAGCTGGATGTACCTACATCTCAGAGTTGATGTTTACTCTGGAACTAGAATCCAGTACCCCTCGCTTCAAACGTCATCACGTTATCCACTCAGCTACTGAGTCCTGATAGCCACTTGTCTATATATTAAATATTATTTTCATTTCACCCCTACCATTCCCTTCTATTGATTACCACTCACAGTACTTATAAAAAGTGTAATATAACTTAAATCAATACACAATTTTAAGATTGTTTACATTTCTATGACGGGCTATACATCAAAAAACATCTTACCAGATGTTGAATGAAGCAGGCCAATCAAAAAAATTTTTTTTTATAACTAACCGAATAGAAATTTATGTAAACATTCTGATGTACATAAATGTCAATATAGGGAATGATTAAAATTAATTAGTTACTTAAACAATAAGAAACATGAGAATTCAGAAGTGATACTTCCAAATCAATCCATTTTTTATTATAAATGAACTGAACTCAAAATTAGGTCAAGAGAATAAATCATTGATAAAAAGCATTAAGTAGATTGTCAACTTAAAAACTAGATTATTCCAGATTACAAAAAACATCTTCTTAAAAAAAGTTATAAAATAAAGTTTATCATCATAGAAATTGTGAAGAAATATTGAAAAGGAAAAAAGTTAATTATCAAGCATATAACCTGATGCCCTCAAGTGCCGTGGTATGGCCGACAGTGGGGGAGAGTCCGCCCTTCCTCTCGAAATGCTCTCACATGGCCACGCGTATACAGTCTCTGCCAAGGAAGTCTTATTCACTGCCTTCTTGTGGTATTACTGTTGTTTACAAAATTGAGAGGACTAAAAGCGAATGTCCGGTGCTTTAACCGGGTTGGTGGACACGGAAACTTCACCTAGAGGAGTTGGAACACCCTGATTCCAAACCAATGGTGCACATTGACTCCAGTATCCTGAGTGAACAGATGGCGTATGAACCAATCGTTGGTCACCGGCTACCATGGGACTGCATCCCCTCACGATGCTCCACTGCCTTGTAGATCAGACATTTAGGTCGAAGGCTCCGGATGTGGCGCCCTAGGAAAACCATCTGCTTCAGTTTGGGCACCCAGGCAGTATCACAGCCCTCACACAAATCAAATGAGATTTGTGTGGCGCATATATATCTGGTGCCCCTTTGTACCAATATTTATGTGTTTAAATAAATATATATAACCTGATGCATATTATACATTCAATTTCATTTTTTAAACTATGAATACAACTAATACTGTAGTTACATTTAACATGGTCAAACCAAAAGATTTCAGATTTCAACAAAATAACTGTATAATAATCAAACACTGGGTAGAATGTCAACACTTTCTATACTTTCTATTCTCTTTTGTTATGATCATAATAATGTAACTACTCAGTACTGAAATATGTTCCGATTAGTTAGCAGTTGAACTATTCAACATTAATCAATGAATAGGTTACCGGTTCGATCCCGCATGGCATCTAGGTCTTGTCAACTGGGTGGTAATACTAACCAAGCATATAACTCACTACTTTTCAGATGAATTAAAATATTTATGACAGTAACTAAGTGAATAGATTAGTGCTTTGAAGTTTATAAACTAATGATGTAAACGAAATACATAAACCAATATAGATGAAGCGATATTAGAAAGTATAGCTGTGTATGACATTCAAGTGTCCTAATACCTAAATCATTAGCTGAAAGCATGAGTCAATTGAAGCTAGACCACCACCAAGGAAAACCTGATGGTCTAGCTTCAATTGACTCATGCTTTCAACTATGGAAATACTGAAATCTCCACAAAACCCCTTCTGATTAAAATCATTAGCTTTATTACATAGTAAAAACACGTTATTTAAGATTACAAGTAAATGATAAATGTTAAATTACATAATGAAACTTTCAAGTGACCACACCCTTTATCTATTACAACTAAATAATACAATTTAACTTATATATGAAATGTAGACACTGATTACATTTTCATAGTTGAAATCATGAGTCAATTGAAGCTAGACCACCATCAAAAACCTGGAAGCACTGGACGGCCGTTTCGTCCTATTGTGGGACTCTTCAGCAGTGCGCATCCACGATCCCGCACCCGCGAGATTCGAACACAGGACCTACCAGCTTCGCGCCGGAGCACTTAACCGACAGACCACTAAGCCGGTCGGCATCCAACGGTATTAATGTCTAACTTCAACTGATTACATTGTTCAGAATAACTTTCCAATTAAGTAACCATCTAATTCAATATAATGGGTAACACCATCACAATTACATTGGATACTTTTCATCAATTCACATGAATCAATGAATTTTCTTTTGTGTTTGTGTGTTTCTAAGGGAATAATAAACATGTAATTCTAGTCACTTTATTCTAATAACAAAATCAAGATGGAATCATATATATAATCCAAATAATTAAAAAAATATGTTGAATCTTACAAGTGATTAATCATTAGGATAGGGTAGTTCAGAAGAGTATATATATATATATATATATATATATATACTTAAATAGATTGTCCATTATACCTATATATATATATATATATATATATATATATATATATATATGTATACCATGAATAATGGTGCTAATTTTGTCACAGGCTTTGTTTAGACTAGTATTTATTACAATATGTACAAACTGTACCTTTCAAACTTTCATTTACTCTGTTACTATGTAAATACCGGTAATGTTAACAATAATGATTTAGTAATATGATATAAATTAGATTATATAATGTATTATTATTATTATTACTTACTTACGCCTGTTACCCCTGGTGAGCGGCCTATGCTCCTCCACGAGGGGTAACAGGCGTAATTAAGTAAGTAATAATAATGATAGTAATAATAATAATAATACATTGTATAATCTAATTTATATCATATTACTGAATTATATAGTTTAACTATTAATTCATTTGAGAAAGGAAACAATGTAAAATACAAAGTCCTACAATTACCATATCGAATAAAATATTACAAATAATAATCATATGAAATATGAATAACCAGTTGAAGTACAAAGAATAGATGACTAGAAAGCTTTTATCTCTGTACTAAATGTTAACTTAATTGTTTATCTTTTTTATTTGTGTGTATGTGTGTGTGTGTGTGTGTAAACATACATATGTACACAAACCATAATTAAACACTGAATAATACCGTTTGTAACAATAGTTACTTTTGCCTTACCTACCACACATACATATACATGTAAAACAATAACAAGAAAAGATAATTCTTTGAAAAAGCTTGGACCAGATTGTCAGGTGAAACGTTGGATTTACTTCAAATTTACTTCGCTGAGATTATACAAGTACATTATTCCTAATTAATGTCTTACATCAACTCGGCGCTCAAATACTATGAAACCATTCGCTCTAATTTAGACAAAAGTTCTTATATAAAAAAAGATACAGTTTATTTAATAATTGACGGAATATTTATTTCTTTTTTTTTACAATTGCTTGATCTTTAAAATTATGCACAGTAGAATTTTGAAGTGGTCAAATGATTATGATAGAAGACAAGTGATATTCACCACAGATTGACTTAAGTTAGGGTACCATTAGAAACCAGGTAACACTAGACACTCATTTTATTCAAGTATGAAAATACTCATTTGTGAGTACTAACAACCTCCCCCCCTCCACTAGGGATCGAATGAGGAACCTTTAGACCTCGCAATAAAAGTTCAATCATTGGAAATAATGGGTTGGTATCGAATGGTAAATTTGTGATATAGCGAGACGACTGTTGGATTCCATTGGTGACTCCTGTTTTTTTTTTATTTTTAAACTCCCTATTCATCAACCCAATAAACAGATTACAAACGCATTTGACGATATTGTTCTATATGGATAACCAGTGAAAATTATTTGAGACCACCATGGAAAACCTGGTTTTCCATGGTGGTCTAACTTCGATTAACTCATGATCTCAACGATTGAAAAAAATATGTTTTAATTGACTTTGAAACTGTATTCAAAATATGTGTTTTGATTGATTATAAACGAATAATATTCAACCTCTAATTCATAACAATTTCAATTTGAATAAAAGAACAAAACTCATGAGATTTAGTAATTTAAATTGTGATAAGTAATAAGCTACTAATCCATTATTGTGTAGTATTTAGTCAGTCAGCTACAACGTAGGACCAGGTACATATATATTCATCGGTCCAAGTTGCCATACCTCATTAGTACAACAAGATGAACACCGAATTCATAGATGTAGTTAATTTAGTGGTGGTAATATATAAAAGAAAGATTGTATATAAGGATATAGTACAGCAAGAAAGATATGAAACAATTTTAATCTCATAGTTTAAGGGAAGACAGAGAGTGTATACACCTACGCCATTGTGATCGATTCTGAGCTATGTCACTGCTACTGTGTAGTATTTAACGGGATTTAAAAATGATTCTTTAAAACAGAAATTACTGAATACAATTTAAACATATAATTTATCAACTGCATGCTGTGATCAGTGCTAGGATGGCAGTGAAACAGGAGTTAAGTAATTTCTTACTGTAGATAAGTATTCATCTAACAATGATATCTTACATTTGGCAGTAAGAATAGTAATCATTTTCTAATCTGATATAAGTTAATCTAGACTAAACATCCTTGAAATAAATTATCATGAAAGTATTATAATTTGAAATAATAAGTCGATAAAACTAGCGGTTTTGAGGCGGTAGAGAAGATTTATAACTCAGGTGAATGATTCTGGTAGAGTTTTGTTCTCTGAAGTGAACAGTTTAAACAATGAAGCTTTCATTTGTCTGCTGGACAACATCATTTGACTAGTATATATACCTTATATGGTTTAAATATATAGAGTTAATTTCATGTTTTGTTATGAACGGGCATCTGTTTTATACCAACCCACTCCAATAAGCACCCAATTTTCCTTTTAAAGCGAACAGTTCAACATAATAATTATATATAAATATGTGCATTAGGCCACAACAAATATTTATTGAGATTATGATCCAATCAATGTTAGACCACCATTAAAAACCTGGAAGCACTGGACGGCCGTTTCGCCCTAGTATGGGGCTCCAGCAATGTGCATTCACTATCCCGCGCGCATAATTTGAACCGAAAACCTTCGGTCTCACTAGCGAACGCTCAACCTCTAGACTAATAACGCTAACTGATGAAACAGAATTTAAATCATCAATTAGTCATAATCTATGTAGAATTCGGTGCACATTTTTGTGTTGGTTTATGTTGTTATTTCAGATTAATATGACGAGAAAAAAATTAACAAGATGAAAAGTGCAGGAATCCAAATAATGTAGTAGCAATAATAATAATAAATTGAACGTTTAGAAAGTGGTTAGAAAAGATAGGATGGAAGAGGATCTATAAAGAAATATCCAAACTCAAGATTTAGAGTAGGATAAGAAGCAAATGTACCTGTGATATTGTGACGGATTCTAACCTGTCTAACCCAATATCTTCAGGTACTGACGTTAATCATTGCCTAGACCCTAAACGAAGTAGTCATCGTCTACTACCATGGCTTAGATCAATAGTTACTGAATTAATGAACTAAGGCAACATTGTGGTTGGGCCGCTCCTCTCTTTCAACTCACTCTTACATGAACTAAAATCACACGCTGAGATAGCTAGCGGTTGGGTATACGTATCTATCCTAAGCATCTCAGTTGATGGAGATTCACAAGATTATCAGACGATTTCCCATCTTCGCCTGACCCCTATGTCTAACTTCAACACTGGCCACTTGATCGTTACACGATAAGTGAATCAACACTCTAATATTCGAAAATATAAACCAGTAAAACAAAACTCTGAATCAAAAGTGAAAATAGTGTATGTATTAAATGAAACAATGATGAAAATCTGTATTTAACACTTAAACAGCTCTAATAACCAAGTACATGTTCGCGTGTTAAGCTTCCACGTACACTAGCGATACAATTAACACGCTCTTTAGGTTGAAGTCAGTCAGTCACAACGTAGAACTTCATACATACGTACATTAGTTCGAGTTGCCGTACCACATTATCACAGAGATCCAGTTGTTGATTCAAATCCCATAGTGGTAGAAGTAGTAAAAGTATAAGCAGTAATCCGAAAGATTAGGGTTTGAAGATATTATTCAAAGAGTATAATCCAGTGACATAAATTTGAAAGAGAAAAAAGAAAGAGACATGGAAAATTCAGAAGATTAGGTTGAAATAGATCTAGAAGGATCTAAATCTGCAACATAATTGATAAAAAAGAATCAAGTACACTAATTATCAACTCACATTTGACATTAAATATATCTAACAAAAAAATGACTCTTAAACACGGAAATTTTTAAACAATGTAGCTGTCGTCTTCTTTTCTATCAGATTATATATTATTATTGTCAATGAAATGTAGTTTAATGAAGTAACAACTTATATTTGAATCATTAGACTTTAGTTCAGAAGATTACTCTTACTACAGTTTTTATGGTCATGTATCATCATTAACAGTTCTCAAATACATTAAATGTCTACCGAAACTAAGTACAAGCATATATTATTATCTTGATATTAGAATTGAGTATATTAATTAACCAATCAAAGTAACAGAAAACTTAACATAAATGCGAACCGAACCAAGTTGCCATAATGGATTATCATAAGATTATAATTAGTATGATGAACAGCTACCATGTCAAAATTATAATAATATGTATAAAGTGAGTAATAGTAACACTAACGTTTCTATTAATTCATTTAATAGTTTCAGATCAATGTATAGCCTTTTCAAATCCATACTCTTAGTGTAAAGACTAATGATACACCGAAGTTCCTTGAATCAAAGTAGATAAAGCTGGATTCAAAGCTAAAAAAATCAAACAACTTAATCAATAAACCAACACTCTACCAGTAGTATTCATAAAACAAATACTAACTATTAATTCACTTAGTATTGTTTGCTTGAATCTTCCCATTGATGTTTAAGACTGCAACTGGTCAGTCTCAATGGGAAGATTCAAACAAACAATACTAAAGCAATTAGTCTCTTTGGTAAATTTTGATTATGTAATAAGAAGACGAAGATTATCAGAACTATGTGTTGTTGTTTTAAAAGTGTAAAAGGGTGCATACTGAGGTTTATTGAAGCCTTAGCCATACGAAAATTCAAACCCCCTTTGTGTATTCAGTTTGTTCTCTCCTTAAACCTACCCTGGTAATATATGATTATTGCCCCCAAATGCCCTGGTATGGCCGAGAGTGGGGAGAGCCCACTCTCCCTCTCGAAATGCTCTCACATGGCCAGCGAATATATAGCCTCTGACAGGGAAGTACTACTCACTGCCTTCTCATGGCGGGGGTGTTGTTTACGAAAGTGAGAGGACGAAAAGCGAATGTCCGGTGCTTTAACTGGGTTGGTGGACACGGAGGGTCCACCTAGGGGAGTTGGAAAACCCTGATTCCAAACCAATGGTGCACATGGGCTCCAGTATCCTGATGGAACGAATGGCGAATGAACCTGCTGCTGGTCAACGGCTACCATGGGACTGCATCTCCTCACGATGCTCCACTGCCTTGTAGATCAGACCTTTCGTTCAAAGGCTCGGGGTGTGGCCCCCTAAGAAAACCACCTGCTTCAGTTCGGGCACCTGGGCAGTACTACAGCCCTCACACAAATCAAATGAGATTTGTGCGGCGCATATGTATCTGGTGCTTCCTTGTACCAATATTTATGTGTTTAAATAAATAAATAAATAAAATATATGATTATTAGCCAGAGTGATTAGGTGTCAAATTATTTTTATTATTATTATCCTTGTCTATTCTTACCCCCATTTCCAGTCTAGTTGACCTTTAATTTTTATACATAAATGTTCTTAACAAGTATATGTGTGATCAGATTGTTCGAAATGTATTACGCTAATATCTGATCACATAGTTCTGATAATCTTCGTCTTCTTATTACATTATCGAAACAATACTAAGTGAATTTCAACTTTACTCCATTGCACAAGTAAGTGGCTATAAGGACTCAGTAGCTAAATGGATAACGCGATGACGTTTGAAGCGAATGGTACTGGGTTCGAGCCCCAGAGTGAATATCAACATCCAGCTGACAAGTCCCAAAATAGGATGAAACGCGCGTCAAACTGGATTTCACTGCTAGCCACTATCCATCTTTGCTTATAATATTAACTATAAATGATTATCAATTGAGGAAATTGTATTAACAACAACAACAACAACAAAATGAGATTATTTTATATGTAAACCAGTATATCAGTCAGGACACTTGTGACAATCACATTGAAACTAAGATAAAATAATGATGATGATGATTATAAGAATGTGATAAACATGACAAGATATTTTTTGAAAAAATTTTTTTTTAGTTATTAAAACAAAGTTTTATTCACGTGTTTATGTAGTTGAGAGGGAAAGAGAGAGAGAAAAAAAACAACAAATTTTTTTTTAAATTTTTACAAGAAAACATTTTGTTGAATATACACTGAGTAGTTTTATATTATTATACTATTATAGTACTTCACAAATAGACTATGTATATATATATATTCATTAACTTACACAAATCACTTGGCTATTATAAGTGCTTATAGTAGACTAATAGCACACATATATACACACATACATACATATATATATAGAGAGAGAGAGACAAATATAAAGAACAAAAAGTAACCATAAACAATGATTGGTTAATAGGTTAATATAAAATGATGAGCTTTGTAACTGAGACAATTGATGTAATAGATGTAATAATATCATTATAGTATACATTATATACATATATATGTATATAGTATTTACTTCACTATAGTGTATATTTATCGAGTATCAATTTTCTATTATATTACATTGAAATAAGTTATTTTTATGTTAAATATAAACTAACTGACGTCATTAAAGAGCTGTATAATGTAAAACTGAGAAAAAAAACTAAGAGTCCATTGTTTCCTAAATAGAAAAAAATTGTAATATTATATAGTTGAAATCATGAGTTAATTGAAGCTAGACCACCATCAAAAGCATGGAAGCATTGGACGACCGTTTCGTTCTATTGTGGGACTCCTTTGCCCCCAAATGCCTTGGTATGACCGAGAGTGTGGAGAGTCTGCTCTCCCTCTCGAAATACTCTCATATGGCCACGCGAATATATAGCCTCTGACAGGGAAGTCCTACTCACTGCCTTCTCGTGGCACCGGTGTTGTTCACAAAAGTGATAGTTTTTCTTGACTTGAAAGCAGCATTTGACTCTGTAGACCGAGAGGTTCTGTGGCAGTGTCTGTCATTGAAAGGTGTACCTGAGAAGTACATAAACCTTGTGAAGGCTCTTTACTCGAACACCACCAGTCGAGTGAGAGCTTATGGCGAACTGTCATATGATTTGACAACCTCAAGTGGTGTACGTCAAGGCTGTCCACTATCCCCTTTTTTGTTTAACTTCATTATAGACCTGTTGCTGGAAATAACACTCTCGTCGACTGAATTTACAGGAATTGATCTCCTACCAGGGGGACCACTAAGCGACTTAGAATACGCAGATGACATAGTCCTGTTTGGTGAAGACGCTGGCAAAATGCAGAGTCTTCTGTTGGAACTCAGTAATAATGCCAGGATGTTTGGGATGCGTTTCTCCCCATTCAAATGTAAATTGTTACTCCAGGACTGGCCGGCGTCAACACCCGAACTAAGGATAGGGAGTGAAGTAGTCGAACGCGTGGACAACTTCACTTATCTTGGAAGTCTGATCAGCCCTAATGGGTTGGTGTCTGACGAAATCTCAGCACGGATTCAAAAAGCTCGTTTGGCTTTTGCCAACCTACGTCACCTATGGCGTAGACGAGATATCCGTCTATCAATTAAGGGACGAGTATACTGCGCATCAGTTCGTTCTGTTCTACTTTACGGCTGTGAAACATGGCCATTAAGAGTAGAAGATACTCGTAGGTTACTAGTATTTGACCACAGATGTCTTAGAAATATTGCTCGCATCTACTGGGATCACCGGGTAAGTAATAGTGAGGTTAGACGCAGGGTATTAGGGAACGATGGTAAATCAGTTGATGAGGTCATGAATCTTCATCGACTGAGATGGTTGGGCCATGTGTTACGTATGCCTGAACACCGATTACCACGACGCGCTATGATGACTAGTATTGGGGATGGTTGGAAGAGAGTTAGGGGCGGTCAAACCAAAACATGGCATCAGTGTTTGAAGTCACTAACTTCTAGTCTGAGCCATGTTGGCAGATGCAGACTACCTGGTTGGGGTCCGCGTGACTATCGTAACCAATGGTTGGAGACTCTAGGTGACATGGCTCAGAATCGATCACAATGGCGTAGGTGTATACACTCTTTATCTTCCCTTAAACTATGAGATTAAAATTGATTCATATCTCTCTTCCTTCCTGTACTATATCCTTATATACAACCTTTCTTTATATACTACCACCACTAAGTTAATTACTTCTATGAATCCGGTGTTCATCTTGTTGTGCTAACGAGGTATGGCAACTTGGACCGATGCATATATGTGCCTGGTCCTACGTTGTAGCTGACTGACTGACTGACTGACAAAAGTGAGAGGACGAAAAGAGAATGTCCGGTGCTTTGACCGGGTTGGTGGACACGGAAACTTCACCTAGAGGAGTTGGAAAACCCTGATTCCAAACCAATGGTGCACATGGGTTCCAGTATCCTGAAGGAACAAATGGCGTATGAACCAATTGTTGGTCACCGGCTACCATGGGACTGCATCTCCTCACGATGCTCCACTGCCTTGTGGATCAGATTTTTAGGTCAAAGGCTCTGGGCGTGGCCCCCTAAGAAAACCGCTTGCTTCAGTTTGGGCACCCAGGCAGTATCACAGCCCTCACACAAATCTCATTTGATTTGTGTGGCGCATATGTATCTGGTACCCGTTTGTACCAATATTTATGTGTATAAATAAAATAAAATAAACATCAACTTATAGCATAGTTACTCAGATGGAATAGATTAACAATATTAACTTGGATAATTGTAGATAAGTGTTGTATGAAGACTTTACATTTATGTTGATAATAATTTTTTGAAAAAATATTTGCAATCTTTTTTAAAGATTGAAGTTCACATTAACCTAACAATGTAATCTGAAATGATACGAGTAAGTTATTCAGATTGTAGATAACTTTCAACAAAACAGAATATATATATATATACATCACAATAGTGTAGGAAATGTACGAGACATGAAAAAGCTTCATATATAGGATCAATGATGTTTTCACATCATTAATTATTGTTATAACTTGTGGAAGACTGGATGCCCTGTTAATATATGACGTGATGATTCCCGCCAATTAGAGAGGAGTGAATTATCGATCAGAGCAATGATATACGGAAACCATACGAGCAGTCTTGAGTACTTATCAGTCCTGCTATTTACCTAGCACAGCCCGTTAAGTCCAGAACACAAATAACAGCCTCAGCAATATGAATAGTTTAGTTACTTAAGAATACGGTAATGGAATTCACCATATTGTAATTTTCGTCATTTGTTGGATTTTGGAAAAATGAAAAGCAAATAGCCAGATTGTATTATAACTTCAAATTAAAGAAAGGTGAGTCTCGAAGTTGATTATACGAACATGTATACGGTTAGTGAATTTTTTTTCGAAAAACTATCGCACTAAATTAATGTTGTGTAGATACTATTTTTACAAATTTAATTGTTTCAAGCTAATAACAAATTATTATTTTTTCGTGTTTCATTAATCACAACTAATAAGTTATATCAGAAGGGGTTTTTGTGGAGATTTAGTATTTTTATAGTTGAAAGCGTGAGTCCATTGAAGCTAGACCACCAGGGAAAACCTGGAAGCACTGGACGGTTGTTTCGTCCTATTGTGAGTTCCTGGGTTCGAATCCCGCGAGGTGAGGTCATGGACGCGCACTGCTGAGGAGTCCTACAATAGGACGAAACGGTCATCCAGTGCTTCCAGGTTTTCCCTGGTGATCTAGCTTCAATTGACTCACGCTTTCAACTATGAAAAAAATAAGTTATAATCCATGTCCAACAGAAAAATATAATTAAATCTACAACCTTAGATAAGATATTAGGAAAAAACTTAAGTCAATATTTTATTTTCATAACCACGTAAAGTCTACAATGATTATTTCATACATAGTTTTAATCAATTCTGAATGAGAATTAAGAAGACAAACTCATAGATAATATGGGAAAAATATGTCCTGATAACAGAATAACATAACCAATTAAAATTCATTTTATTTAACTGGGTCGAAATGAGAAATACATACTACATATCTTCATAAGATATCAAAGTCTTTAATGCCCAAAAGAAGTTCAAAATGAAAAAAGAAATAAAAAGACAATTATGGACAGACCGTCGGCTAGAAAAATGCTGAAATCTTAGGTCGAAGAAATACTAAAAACATTAAAGAATTTTTAGAAGCTTGGCTCTTAGTTGATCAATCAGCAAACACATAGAAATCAACTAAATTTATTAACGAAATAGAGAAATCATAGACGACTGTAGAATCCAGAACAAGATCAAAATTAAAATACACAGAACATCAATCAGTCAAGATTGAGATCGATAGGACAATCTGTGAGTCATATATGTAAAAAAATTCGATTACTTCACGTCTATCAGAAGTTTGTACTGATGATGTTTTTTTTTCAGAAGAACAATGAAAGTTCCACAATCAAACCATTCAGCTTACGGAAGAATACTTCATCAAAAGTAAACAACTTCACAATCAATGATACTAAAAGATCAATTATTTATTTGAAATGGACATAAAAACAAAACAAGCTGATCTGACTAAATCATATTCCTTAGATATCATTTTGCATGAATAGAAAAACCTCTAATGATTTAATTCATTATATTAAAGTAATTAACAACTACAGAATCACCACATGAATCTATTTAAGTTACCCTCAAAAAATTTGTGTTTTCTTTCTTTCTTTTTTTTTCATGTCGTCAAATGAATTTTCCGAGTAAATAAACCAAACTATGAAACCCCCCTTATTATTATTATTTACAAAAATCTAAAGAGTAATTCTTATTTCATTAACAATCTTTGGTTTGCTTGTAGTTTTAAGAAATAAAACTACCTTGTAAGCTGTTTACTTTTTTCTCTTCTAGTTTATCAAACATTTCACAGCAGTATAATAATCATAGTAATTAAACAAGTAGCTAAAACACACGGTGAGCTGTAATAACTAGGTTTTTCTTTCTCTCTCTTTCACTTCCCCGATTGAAACTGGTAAGTTTAGCAAGAAAAAAACAAACAAAATTAACCAAAACGAATTATAGCACCTTTAAATATATTTTAGTTAAAATGGTTTTGTAAATATTGGTCTAAATTGTAAGTTGTATTCAACACAGATAGATATCTTAATTAAGGTATTGGTGAGAACTAGAGGAAACCGGATAGCTATTTTGTTTGAGTATGATACTTCTTAGTTTTGGGCACCTACCAACTCATCAGGAACCGGAACTAGTATCTTCAGCTATCGTGGCAAACATGCAACCGTTAAGAGTAAGGAGCTAGCACCTAATAACACAATGTTGACAACGATCAATACCTCGATGATTGTTTAGTACCATTGGTGATTGGCAGAGTTCAGACAAGCCGAGAATGAAACCGTTCTCACCAGTTACATTCGATGTTCATTGTACTATTTTACCGATTTGATCGAATTTGAGATTGTACCACTGAATCCCAAGACAGTGATTTTGGAGGGTAGGCGTTTGCTGCGAGGACTGGAGGTTCTGACTTCAATCATGAGAGGAGTGGATGAGTATTGCTGAGGAACCCCATACAGGAACGAAACGGTTGCCTAGTTCTTTCCGATTACCAATGGCAGGTAAATCAGTCAAACGCAACGTAAAGCATGACACAAGTATATATCGGTTCCGAATCGGCACAGAGAGATGGTAAATCATACATTAATAAAGGTAGTAACCGTATTAAAGACTCATACAAGCACACACTATTAACTAACTGATAAATCTACCTGGCACTCTAAACTAAACCCTGAAATAAGATAGTCTATGGCAATGTATCTAACTCTTCTTTAGCATAATAAGCTTATGAATATCTACCGGAAAAGTGTTTTTTTAGAAAGTTATGTACATATACTATTCTGTAGATTTTAAAACGGCAACTGCAGAATAGTTCCATTTGTCATACTTATCAACATTAAGGAAGGGAGAAAAGTTAACACAGAAATAATTAAGCCATAAAAGAAGTAACCAAAAAGAATGTGAAAATAGGGCAACAAACACCGAGAATTCGTCTTTCATAAACTTCATATTTACAATCACGGGTTTTATGCACCGCTGTTATGAATGTCTAGTTTGAAAACGATTTTAATGTTTCATCCAAATAATAGAATACTTCGAGGCAAATGACTAGCATATAAATTCACTATATGAGCGATCAAAGATAAATTAATTATCTCACTTGAGACCATTTATCACATTTAGATCTTACTAATCTGACAACTGCACTAAGTAGAGTTAAATACTAACAACCTACAGAAAAACGAAACTTCTAATTAACAGGCTTCAATTGAACAAGGAAATATCTCAAGGTTTCAATATCTAGTATAAACTAGAGTTAATGTGATAAATGTGAGGACATAAAACAAAAAGCATTTAAGACGATGGACGACTTCGAATTGTTAACTTTACCAAACACTTCCACTCAACTACCCAGAACCTAATCAATCACTAAATAAATTTGACAAATCCTCAGATTTCAGATGAGATTGAGGATGTATTAAGCTATATATCCAATCTACAAGAAATTTTCTACCTTAATCATCAGATGAGAAGCTATCTACATATTAGCCAGAATCACAGAAAACTTCAACTGTGCTTTACGGTTAGTGAATACATATTTAAATAGTTCTAAGGGACAAAACGTCGGAGCTTTTCTTCTCAAATCAGTATGGTATCATCACGTCCATGTAAAAATTAGACCTTATTAAATACCCTAAAACTAGAAAAGATGTAGACAAAGTGAAGATTATATGATGAAGTAGTATAACAAGATGGATTTATACACCCCGTATTTTAGAATGTAGCATCTTAAACTGCTTCTTGTCTGTTTATGATTATTAACAGAGCTGAGCTTATTGCTGAATAATACTTTATCCGTTGATGCCTTAGAAAATATACTGCAGTAATATAAGATCGAAGGCTAAAAATAAACTGAGTTAGCTTTTAGATTTTCAAGTAATATGCTCGAAAATAGTAGTGAGCGATAGTAATAAAAGGTGGCAGATCTTAGCGAGTGATGAAGTGACTTTCTAAACTACTATTTTATGATGTTTGTTAGGAGCCACATATTAACCAAAAGCACTTACTATAACTTTGGTACAGTTAAAATGGACATACATGAAAAATTTAGAGGTTTAACTATAAGCATTTGACGTGTTGACTTTGAAACAGTCAACGTCATAATATTGCTTACCTAAAAGAAAATAGTAATGTTAGTTTGTGGGACCGTCTAAAAATGGTGTAAGATTGCAAGATAATTATTGGAAAACTTAAACACCCATACTAAGAAAACCGCGACTACAACTACTTAGCCTTGATCACGGAATTAATGATAGAAGAGTATGACCATGTTAAAATTACAACATAACAGCCTGTCCATCTGAATGGCATTGTTGAGCTTGGTTCAACTCTGGCTAAGTGCGATTTTTGAGAAGAGACTGAGGACCTCTGGAGATGTAGTCTGTATTCATATGGGACTTAATTGAAACTCTTCGTTTGAGAATTTACTATTCGGTTGATCAGTCAAAGTGTGGTTCCGAAACATGTTAAACTCTGAGCAACAGCTGATGACCTAGTACAGTTAAAATCAACTGTATACACGAAAACAGAATCGATTCTGGATTGTCGAAAACTAAACTTGGTAAATGCACTTTCTACAAATATTGACAACAGGAAAAACAACACACTGAAAACTTATTTTTAAAAGTGAATTCGCTTGTATGAAAACAAAGTCCAATTATTTAAAGTATAGCTACTATGCATAGTACAATCCACTTACGTGGCCTTCACATCTTATGGCTAAGACGTAAATCTGGAAACAGAATTGCGAAACTTGTCGAGTTTCCATATCTGTTGAGACAAAATATTTCTATATCACAAATAAATAGCACGAAACATTTAAGTTTATATGTCCAAACTAAGACTTATTGAACATGTAGTGAGGATTATGGAAAAGCTATAATCTTCAAGAGTGAGGACAGATCTCTATGGTCAACTATTAGCTTGAAATATGGAAAGAACAAGTACACAACAATGAAGGAATAGATTTAATACCGTGATAACTTTACTTAGCAAGGGATTAAGCCAGCACATTCATTTTTAAAAGTATTTAAATATGTACTCAATTAAATCCTGCAAAATAAATAGTCTGTTACCGCGTAGTCGTAAAGCGTAACACAGGAATTAAGCACACACGAAGAAACAAGCGTGCAGGTGTGATGAATCAAGGGTATCAAGGCAAATCAAGGTTTTTAAACTGCTACAGTTTAATATGGCAACTTGGACCGATGCATAAATATGCTTGGTCCTACGTTGTAGCTGACTGACTGCTACAGTTTAAGCATTCATTAAATCAAACTAGGCCAATATCTGTACATTAAAGAGCATACAAAATAAAGCGAACTAAGTGTGTATTTGTCGAAATAGCACAAAAAACCTAGAAGCAAAGTAATCCTATGTCTTTGTCCCCACTGTTAGACTTTGTATCCAAGATTGTGTAGGTTTGTCTGGAATCTTCCTTAGACTAGTACTGAGAGCTTATGACAGATAAATGAGGAATGACTGGAAGTCAGAAAGTTTACAGGAATCCAATTTGAAAATATACCTGCAATTAAATCATACCAAATTACGACAATTTTAAGCAGTCGACGCCAAACTTACGTGTATAATAAATATTTTACTGATAACTGCGTACTTTAATGATGAGTATAAGGATAGATATTAGTTAAAGAATCATCAGGTAACTAGATTCATCTCAACAAATTAACATAATTACCTTGCAGGCCTCGCAAACGTATG
Source organism: Schistosoma mansoni (assembly GCF_000237925.1). Classification (NCBI taxonomy): domain Eukaryota; kingdom Metazoa; phylum Platyhelminthes; class Trematoda; order Strigeidida; family Schistosomatidae; genus Schistosoma; species Schistosoma mansoni. The sequence goes on from NC_031502.1 coordinate 58,573,132, forward strand.
CCCGATGGTGGAATCCGACAGCTGGCTGACCACAAATCTGGCAGGCTTGATCTTCAGACCGGGTTTGATACTGTACAAAGGCATGTTCCGGAGTGAGAATAGATCCATCGTCATCAGGTAGATAAACTCCTTGGAATAAATGTGTTTTACAAGCAGTGGATGACGTCGGAAGGGAATTATTGTTGTGGTGGGAGTCAGTGCAATTTTTTTCAAAGGTTTTAGAAGTCACATTTTCAAGTTTACCGTTAGTTGAATCAGGGGGAACGTTGACGGTTATGTCCATTTATGGTTCAAACAAATTTATACATAGGTGCGGAAAAATACACACTGCATTAATATTGATAAAGCGTACAGACAAATTCAGATGACGTATAAAACGTTGAAAATAAATTTTCCAAGTCAGATATCAAAGCATGTGATAAATATTAACAACAATTATATGTAAATTTTATTCCTTCTGGTAGTTCTAAAAAAATAAGCGAATTCTATGGGTAAGCATAACACAGGGAAATTGAAGTAACATATTTTTGTGGAAATTTTATGTCCAGTAATCTGAGAGAAACGAAAAGTTGGAGAGGACCTTGAGGAGACCTTGGAAAAAGATGTACTCGCGGAATTTAAAACAGGCGCTTTTGAAGGTACACATCCAATAGCACGAACGAACGTGCACGATATTGAAGTCCTCATAATGCTACTTCACATGGGAACCTGTGTAGATTTTCAATGAAATACATCGCTGATAGTTAAAATAATGAGAGTGTCTAACACTATTGAAATTTGTGGCCTGTAGTATAAGTGCTTCACTTAGTTTTGGATAACAATAATGTAGTTCACTCTTGACAGACTTCCGTATATAATGTCAGTAGATCACTGATGCCTCTAGGCACTGATTCCGGTTAATGAGACACGCGGAAATATAGGAAGTATCAAAAAAGGAGTGTGATGTGTTATCTTCAGTATCAAGGATATTGACGATGCAACGGATGTTCTAGTTTTACAACTAGCTACCAGTAGCACCTTCTATATTCGATCGTTCCCAGTCAGATAGAAATCAGAAGTCAGACGAGAAGAGGCAGGAAAGATATATTTGATTCGTTACCAATATATCGAGGACCTTTTCTATAAGCTGGCTAATGAAACGTAGGAGCTGTGTCCCACGCCGTGTTGAAACGTGATCTGGTACGAATGCATGACCGAAAGCCTTCAGTTAAACAAGTCCACTTAAACAACATGGTCAGCATCCAATGTCGAACACTTAATGAGCTATTGATTTTGGGGAATTATTTACAGCTACAGATCACTCCCCCCCAGTGAGGTAGTGATGCCCCTAAGACGTGACCAGCCAGAAGTTTAAACCCAACGAGTTTGTCGGTGGTAAACACTTTTCTGATAGCTTGCTTCGTTTAGCAGCGTCTGGTCGTCTTTCCTTAAACTATGGGACCAAAATGTACAACATAGCAATAAAGAAATATAGTACAACGTAAATTTCGGTTCCTTGCGAAACTTCGTCGTTCTTTTCCAGCCGTCCTGGAAAAGAGGAAAAATAGAACGTGTGAGTGCATGTCGAAAATGCACTCGTACTTGCGTAGGGACACAAGATGAGCGGGAAAAAAAAATGAATAAACTAATACACTTACAAACAGCGTAAAAGCGATCGGTAAAAAAATGGTTTTCTTTTGGTTTTTTTATATATAAAAATATATATAAATATATATACGCTCAAAAAAATAAAAATGTTTTGTTTTTTTTTGTTTTGTTTTTTATATAAATAAAAAAAATGAGCATATTAAAAAAAAAATTTATAATAAACTATGAAATGGTAATTCAAGATAAAGCTTATGTCCTACGTGCAATATTCGATAAGATGTTCTGGAAATCTTACTCGTCTTCCAGAACGCGTTGTTTTAGGTTTATCTATTGTCGTTGGCGAAGTATCAAGTTTTGTGTCGGTTGTCGTGTAGGGTACTACAAGTGTAGTAGCTGTGTCGTTTGCTTGTACCGAAGGAAAATCGACGTAGCTAGGGTTTCCTTCTAGGTACGCTGCTTTGAGTCGATCGATACTGATGCTATCGTTCGTACCGTTCTTATCGACTACATAGTACTTAGGTTCGCGTTGAAGAACTTTGAAGGGTTCTTCGTATGCTGATTCGAGGGGTCGTCGATGTGAGTCTCGACGAACGAAGACGTGTGTACTATGTCGTAATTCGGGTTGAACGAAAACATCAGTTGATTGAGGTCGAGTGTGAGCAGGTTTAACTGAACGCATAGCGTTTGAAAGCCTACTCGTGTAAGAGTTTAGATCCATGTTCAATGAAGAAGCTGAAGGATCCACGAATTCTCCTGGGAGTCGGAGTGTCGTTCCGTAAACGAGTTGAGATGCCGTGTATCCAATGTCAGCTTTCACTGCATTGCGGATACCTAGCAAGACGAGTGGAAGAGCGTCTGTCCACTGTGAAACGTTTGAAGCTGATAATGAGGCTTTTAGTTGTCGATGAAAACGTTCTACCAACCCGTTTGCTTGTGGGTGGTAGGCGGTCGTTCGGAAGCGCGTGATTCCTAATAGCGAGGTCAGACAACGGAAAAGTCCAGATTCTAACTGGCGTCCGCGGTCTGTAGTGATGGTTGAAGGGCAGCCGAAATTTGCTACCCATCGTTCGACGAAAGCGCGGGCCACGGTTTCAGCAGTAATGTCCTTAATCGGTACTGCTTCTGGCCATCGAGTAAAACGGTCTACGCATGTTAGGAGATATGAGTATCCATTCGAGTCGGGTAAGGGTCCTACCAAATCTAGATGGACGTGGTCGAAACGAGCGTCAGTGGTTTTGAAAGAGCCTAAGGGACATTTGTTGTGTCTTATGACCTTAGATTTCTGACAGCTTACACAGGAGCGTGCCCACCCCCTCACGTCTTTATTCATGCCAGGCCAACAAAAGCGTTCGGCTATAAGTTTGACTGTTGCACGAGCACCTGGATGAGAAAGATTGTGCAACGTATTGAAGACGTTGCGTCGATAATGTTTTGGTACTATTGGACGATCCCTACCTGTAGATGTGTCACAGAGTAAGGTTTGCTTACCTGTTCCCATCTGCTTAACACTTAGTTTAAGAGTTGTCGAGGATAACTCATGCTGAAGATCAATGTCTTCTTTTTCAAGCTGAGCGAGTTTAAGAAGGTCGATTCCTTGGAAACTGTTCAAGGAGCTAATTCGAGACAAGGCGTCTGCGACTACATTGTTTGCTCCAGAAATATGTTGTATGTCTGAAGTAAACTGCGAAATGTAGTCGAGTTGTCGAGACTCTCGCGGTGAGTACTTGTCTGAAGATGAATTTAAAGAGAAGGTAAGAGGTTTGTGATCGGTAAAAAGCGTGAATTCTCTTCCTTCGATGGAATGTTGGAAATGCCGTACAGCACAATACATAGCTAGGAGTTCCCTACCGAACGTGCTGTACCTAGATTCCGCGTCTAACAACCGTCTCGAGAAAAATCCTAAAGGTTGCCATGAGTTGTTAACCCATTGTTGTAAGACTCCTCCGATTGCTGAGTCGGATGCGTCTACTGCGATACTAATGGGCGCTTGAGTGTCCTGATGAGCAAGCAGGGTTGCTTTAGCGATGTGTTCCTTAACTGTGGAGAATGCTTTACGGGCTATGTCGTCTAAACTAATTGATTTCGCATTTCCACGAAGCTGATCGGTTAACGGTTTCATAAGGGACGCGCATTTAGGTATGAACCGTCTATAGAAACTTACGAGTCCGTTAAAAGTTCGTAAGTGCTTGATCGTGGTCGGTTCTGGGTAATCCAGAATGGCCGCCACTTTGCTCCTAAGGGGTCGGATGCCTTGGGCATCAATAGTGTGTCCTAAGAAGTCTAAGGAGTTAGTCCCGATTTGGCATTTCTGAATGTTGACAGTAATGCCATGCCTTTGGAGTCGATCGAAAACAATGTCCAGATGCTTGAGATGCGATTCTCTGTCCGGACTTGCTATTAGACAGTCATCAACATACGCATGTACGAAGTTGAGACCTCGGAAGACATCGTCGATAAACCTTTGGAAGGTTTGAGCCGCATTTCTTAAACCAAAAGGCATTCGTAGAAATTCGTAAAGACCGAAAGGAGTGATGATGGCGGTTTTAGGAATGTCGTCAGGTGCCATCGGTATTTGGTTATAAGCTTTAACCAAGTCGATTTTCGAAAAGACAGTTGTACCTTTCAAGGTAGCTGTCAAATCGTGAATACGAGGCAGCGGGTAACGATCGGGAATGGTTTTAGCATTCAGACGCCGATAATCACCAGTTGGCCGCCAATCATTGCTGTCCTTTTTAGGGACCGTGTGCAATGGGGATGCCCATGGACTATTCGATGGTCGAATTATCCCTAGGTCCATCATGTGGTCAAATTCGTTTTAAGCTAACCTAAGCTTTCCGGGAGCGAGTCTTCGAGCTTTCGAAAATACAGGTGGTCCTGTAGTCGAGATGTGATGTGTAACATTGCTGGTTACACAAGGTAATTTCGATTGTGATTGGTATATCCCGGGGTATTTGTCGAGTACTGATTGGTACAAGGGGTCTATGGCGTGCTTAATCGTGACTGGGGATAACCTGCAACCAGAACAAGGAGTTACGCAAACGGATAACTTAGTGTTTCCGTCTATTAACCTTCGTGAGCGTGTGTCGATGAGTAGATTGTGGTGTTGTAACAGGTCTATACCAATGATTGGTATAGAAACATCTGCAACAACGAAGATCCAGTGGATGGGTTTGCGTAAACCCACGTTAAGGTAGACGTACCTTTTACCGTAAGTAGCGATCGGTTTTCCGTTTGCCGCCTGTAAACTTAAAACAGACTCGCGAAGTCTGTCGTCGGGATTTGCTGGAAGAACGCTAACTTCTGCGCCAGTGTCGATGAGGTAGCGAACTTTCGTTGTCACATCTGTGACGTATAACAGACGGCTGTATTCGCCGGCTACGGTTGCCGTTAACGCGTGCCGGCTGGGAAGTTTCCCGAACTGTGTTTCGTGTCACTCGATTTTGGGGTCGGATAATTGCAAGGTTTCCTGCAGTTTCTAGAGGATTTACCGTACTGGTTGTGATACCAGCACCAGTCGGGGTTGTCTGTCTCTCGTGGTCGAGAGACAGATCTCTTACGTGAAACGCTCCTACATGAGGATTTTGACCGACTACGGTCATTACGAACTCTAAGATATCTTGTAAGCGTGTGACATAGTTCGGCCATGTCAGTCGAGGTCGATTGGGGTTTTTCTTTGATGGAAAAAACCTCGGCCTTAGAAATTTTGGTGATTTCCAAGATTCGATCGGCAGGTGCAGCTAGTTCATCTATGGCATTGTTTTGAAATGAAACAAGCACTGCCTGCACCTGTTGAGGGAGTTTAGACAAGAAAAGTTGTCTAAATAGGCCATCATCAAAAGTTCGTTGGCCGATGACTTCTCTCATTCTAAGCAACATGTCCGTCGCAGAACCATGTTGTAAGTCGATATTGTTAAGGAGTTGGTCTAACCGTTGTCGATCAGTTAGGTCTCCTCGTTTTAAAATCGATAGCTTAAGCGTTTCGTAAGGTTCGGGAACATCACTAGTAAACATACTAGGTGTTACGTACCTGTTAAACTCGCGCGGTAACGCCTTAACCACCGCGAGGAAACGTGTGCGCGAGTCCGTGATTCCGTGCATGCAAAAATCGGCCTCTGTATAGCAGAACCAAGACTCGATATTGTTGGGCCAAAATGGCGTTAACTGAATCGAAATAGGGGGAATAGACTTTAACTTAAAAACCTTGGGTGAGTGTTCCGTCATAGTAATATAGATAACGAAAAATGTCTAATTAAAATATATCCGGAAAAAAAATTCGCGAAAAAAAGTATATCACAATATATAAAATTCAAATAAAGAATAACAATGAATAATAATATTCCAAAATGGAACAGACTCACAGTATATTGACTTGGTGTACCAGATCACGTCGGTTTCACCAATGACGATGCAACGGATGTTCTAGTTTTACAACTAGCTACCAGTAGCACCTTCTATATTCGATCGTTCCCAGTCAGATAGAAATCAGAAGTCAGACGAGAAGAGGCAGGAAAGATATATTTGATTCGTTACCAATATATCGAGGACCTTTTCTATAAGCTGGCTAATGAAACGTAAGAGCTGTGTCCCACGCCGTGTTGAAACGTGATCTGGTACGAATGCATGACCGAAAGCCTTCAGTTAAACAAGTCCACTTAAACAACATGGTCAGCATCCAATGTCGAACACTTAATGAGCTATTGATTTTGGGGAATTATTTACAGCTACAATAGCATAAATGGTTCAAATGGTTTTAAACGGAATAAAAGAATTTTTCGCTTAATGGGTTTCCGTAGTAGGTTAGTGAACCTGTGTTAATCCTTACAGTTTGTTTTCCAGCGCAATTGATGCTTTCCTCTGAAAATGTTCACTGGTAGTGCTAAAGTTACTTTTTTGGGTAAGGCGTTTCAATCATTGACTATTCGATAGGAAAAACGGAACTCCACTCTGTGTTAACTAGATCTTGATCTTCGAACATCCTTGCTCCGACCTTGAAGATGGTTGGCGATAAAAGGAGCAAAATGATATGACATATTGACACCTAAATAGTAAACAAAGGTACAGAATGACAATATAAATGACGTCGCGTTCTACGATACGATAAGGGGAAATGTTTCAAGCGTTTTAAGCGCTCTTCGGAAGAAGGTTTGGAAATACCAGCGATCAATTTTGTTTACACACTTTAGTATCTTTAATAAGACATGGATTAGCTACTTGGATATAGCACTCTAGGTAAGGTCTCACATAAGTGGTATTCAAAATTCGAAACATCTCGTGACAACATTTAAATGTTGGGCTGGTAGCTGCTGCGTCACGTGAGTTGCTATTGCCCCTAGGTCTTTGTGTGTCCTACACGTGTGGAAGAGAGGCACCATCGGAAGTATACTGGTTATTGTTACCGTGTCCGATGTGCATGAAGACACTTTTTCTAAAATAATTTCTGAACCTCAACATTAGGGTTGCCTAACAAATTCCTCCAGCCCATTTCGGCGATGAAATTAATCAGCCTTCTAATTTTTTTCCATAATTTGATATGACCTGCGAACAATAACGTCAATGATTCAAGCGATCGCGGAAATTCATTGACGCAAAGAAGGAAAAGTAGGGGAACTAAAACGATGTCTTGGGGTATGCCACTTTTGACCGGCTTCAATGCAAATAGTGTCCCATTTACCCTCAACCTGTCTTTGACCACACAAGAAATTGCTTAAATATTCCTGTACAGTACCTGTTGTTTAGAATCCCAAGAGCTTCTTTATATGACACTAGTGAGGAACCATATCAAATGATTTACTACAATCTATGAAAATTGCACTGACAGACAAAACGTCTTCAAGAAGTGCTGTCCGACTCTCTTTCTCACTACAATTAAGTTTATTCGGCATCAATGCTCATTTCGACACCCATGCTGTTTTGCAGTCAACAGTGTGCATGATTATCTGTAACTTAATAAATTAAAACCTAGGTAAGAGTAATGTAACTAATTTTCTTATTTCAACAACAGGTAGGCATTTAGACACTATCTGTTTCTGACCAACTTTAAATATAAGATTAACCATAGCATCTTTCTAATCCTTGGGGTGTTGGGTGTGGGAAAGGGACAAGTTAAAGAGTGTCGTGGGTGACCTTTAAATAATGTCCGAGAGAGATGACAGCAATCTCGGATTTAACTCGTCAGGGCCCAGTATCTTACTAGGTATGAGGTTAGTGATCAATTGAAGAGCAGTTTCCTCAGTTGCTTGTGCAGGTCTTATAGTTAGTATCTCAGCGGTGTGGTCATGACAACTAATGTTAACAGTTCAGCAGAGCAGGCCTAGCTGAAATAGTTTGAAAAGGTCTCAGCTCTGAGCAGATCTTATTCGGCTATTATATCTTAAATTTTGTGCAGCAGTGATGGACGAATGCCGTCACTAAGCTTTCTTCTTTGATTTGTTTGGTCATATCACACAGTGTCGTGAATAAAATTTTAGGTTCAATGGAATGTCACTGAGCCCTAGCCAAATCATCCGGCAGTTATGTTGCTGAACATCGAACGGGTCATCGTCCTTTTCAAGGTCGAGGACACCAAAGCAACCATTAGTATCGCAGTAGATGCACCCAACTCGGAAATCGGGGGGTCTTACAACAATGGGTTAACCACTCCTGGTAATCTTTGGTGTTCTCCTCAAGACCGTTACTAGATACTGAGTCGAGGTATAGTACTTTTGGTAGGTAACTCATGGCTATGTATTGTGCTGTACGGCATTTTCAACACTCTTTTGGAGGTCGAGAATTCACTCCTTTTACCGACCACAAACCTATTACCTTCTCTCTAAGCTCATCTTCAGACAGGTACTTTCCTCATTAGTCTCGACAACTGGACTACATTTCCCAGTTTACTTCAGATACACAACACATTTATGGAGCAAACAATGTGGTCACAGACTGTTTGTTCCGTATAACTACCTTGAACAGTTTCCAAGGAATCGACCTTCTTAAACTCGTCCAGCTTCAAAAAGAAGGTACTGGTCTTCAGAACGAGTTATCTTCAACAACCTTAAAACTGCGTGTTGAACAGATGGGAGCAGGTAAGGAAACTTTATTATGCGACACATATACAGGTAGGGATCTTCCATTATCGACGCAACGTCCTCAATACGTTGCACAAACTTACTCATCCAGGTGTTCATGCAAACATTATTCGTGAACCCAACGTCATTCGACACGCCAACTCGTAAACTGTGACCGATCTACGTGTACAATTCCTTACAGCAGTAAAGGCACTACCGCGCGAATTTGACAGGTACTTCACATCTAGTATGTTTACTAGTGATGTTTGGGAACCTTATGAAACTCTAAAACAGTCTACTCTGAAACACGGAGATATGACCGGTAGACAAAGGTTTGATCAACTCCTCAATAACATCGATCTACAACATGGCTCAGCAACAGATATGGTGTTACGATTGAGAGAAGTCATTTATCAAAAGGCTTTCGACGATGGCCTGTTTAGACAAATTTTCTTGTCCGAATTACCTCAACAGGTACAAGTATTGCTTATCTCTTTTCAAAACCACACAGCAGACGAGCTGGCCGCGATTCGTTAATCGTTCGTTCCGATAACCGTTATAATTCTAATCTTAACGGTGCGTAAAATCAGAAGACAAAGGATAGCAGCGACTACAGTTTATTGTCGAATAACTCAGGTCGGAAAGCTGACAACACCTGAGTGAATATCAACGGGCGAGAGAGCGAGTAAACAGGCGAACAAGCGAAGGAAACGAACGAGGAGCAAGCGAGCGAATAGCAAGCAATTACATAGGCAATTTATAGTCAGATTTAATAAGGGCACAGCAAAGCAAAACAAAGGCTGATAATAGTATTTGCGTAAATACACATATGGGAAAGGAGTATGAGTCATCGAATGATATTTAAGCAGTCAAGATTTTGGATAGAGTATCATGTGCTCTAGTGGTATAGCAGTGCAAAGAATATGGAAATTGTTACTATCCGAATGACAATGTCTGTTAAGTAAGTTATAAAAAGGGCTTAACCAAAATTGACTATAATCGAAATTGATTGTAGGATGGTTGCTATACATCTACCGACCGCATTTTAGAGATCACCTAATCTTCCAACTCCGAGGCTTTTTAAGTCAAAGAAAAGCCTCAAACGACAGTGAAGGACATTACGGAAGTAAGTCATACTCTGACACGTTACCTTCGTACTCGTAATGACCGTAAACGATCACAAACACCGCAGAATTCATCACGTAAGCGATCCGTCTCCAGACCACATGAGACAGATAACTCTGACTGGTGCTAGTATCATAACCATTAAGGAAAATCTTGAAATTGCAGAAAACCCTGAAATTTATCGAACTGTTAACCGACCGACATAAAAAACGTTTCAGGAAACTCCCCAGCCAGCATGCGTTAATGGCAACCGTAGCTGGCGAACATAGCCGTCTGTTACATTTAACTTATGTGATTACGAAAGATCTCACCTCGTCGGAATCAGCAGTGAAGTTAGCGTTCTTCCAGTGAATTCTAACGAGTGACTTCACGAACGGGTTTTAGACATACCGGAAACAAACAGAAAACCGATCGCCGCATATTATAAATGATATACCTATCTTAATGTGGGTTTACGCAAGCATTTAAAATTATAAACTTCCATAAATCTCAGCAGTACGATAGAGCACTCACGGTGATTTATATGAGAAACTATATTCTATCGGAATTTGTGACTCCATACTGAACTGTTTCAGGTAATTTCTTAGCAATAAGTATCAGTCATTAGAGTTCAGATTCAGATTTGTGCAGTAAAGGCAGAAGTCCTACGACCTGTTTTATTCCTTTTCTAGTATCCTTCTGTGAGTGTCCAGTGTTCTCCTTAATGAGTCAGTTAAAGATGCGGACACCACTGCTTCGAGTAACAGGTTCTATGAATTGGTGACTCGGTGTGAAAAACTGTATACCGAGGATATTTTATTTGTGTATGGCTTTTCTACTCGCTTGCTATGTCATCTGTGATTTTCTGATCTAGTGGGATATTTTGGGTCCAAAATCATTTCTTAGTATTCTATACATCAAAATCAGATCACTTCTTAATCTGCTATAGAACAGAGTAAAAAGGTCTAGCTTTTCAAGCCACTCTTTGTATGATAAGCCATGAAGTTCTGCAATTGCACCAGTAGCCGACCTCTGCACTTCTTCTAGGACATTCGAATCACCTTTAAAACAGGGGCTTGTAGCCTGAACACAGTTATCAAGCTTAGTTCTCATCAAAGTTGTGTATGGTGTAATGAAAATGGTAGTATCTAACTTGATGAATGTTCGTCTTAAAGCCCAAAGGGTACCAAGCCCCTTAGATTCAACCTCCCGGCATTGGGTCGTCGTCTAAGAATCATGACTCACTGTCACCCCAAGATCTTCATGAGACCGGACCACGGGTATAGACACATCCCCTATGTTTTACCTATTCACCTTTGTACCCCCAAAGTGTATGTAGACACACTTTGCCGCGTTGATAGGCACCAGACACTTTTTAGACCAGCCAATCACAATATTTAGGTGTGTCTGAAGTGCGCATGCATCTGTGTCTCCCGTTATTTCTCGCCAGATTTTTACATCATTAGCGCATAATAATATTGGGGACTCAACTATATTTGGGAGATCACTTCCTTATAGCATAAAATTTAAAGGACCTAGGACATAACCTTGCAATGCCTCACTAATTACTGGTCACCAGGTCGGGCACTTGGAATTTACTCTTACTTTCTGTCTACGACCAACTATGAAATCCTTAATCCATTTCAGGAGAGGTCAGACTATACCAAGATTTTCCAGCTTCAACAGAAGTCTATTTGTTGGCACCCTATCAAGTGGTTTCCTGCAGTATATGTAGACTACCCACTGAAATTCCAATGTCTTGAGACTTGATCCATTGCTCCCTTGCTATAGGAAGGTTTGTTGTGCAAGATAAACCTTTTCTGAAACCATGTTTTTCACTGTTTACCAAGTTGTTGGTTTCCACGAATGTCATTATAGTCTTTTTGACCATTATTCCCAGTATTTTAACTACAACACTGGTGAGGCTGACAGGTCTATAGTTCGATGGAAGTTTTCTTGATCCTGTTTTATATATGGGAGTGACGATTGCATCTCTTCAGTCTGTTAGTCGCACACCTTGGTCAAGTGATAGTGAATTTCACAATTAGAGGGGCTGCAATGTATTGTTCAATTCGTCTCAGCATTTTGAGGCATAGTGCATCCTGGCCCGGTTGACTTTTCCTTATCTAAGGTGCTAAGAGGCTTAAGTAAATCGTCTTGATCTAAGTCCACAGTGGACAGACGGTTTATTTGTGCCTAGTTCGTCTTGAAAAGGCTCCTGAGTAGAAACTGCCCCGAAATAGTTTACCACAGCTTCTGCCTTCTCCTGATCGTCCTCTGTCATTTTGGATCCATTCTCTTCTTTAATTAAGTTGGGGATCCAATGATGCGTCCTTGTTTTGTAATTCATGTACGAGAATAGTCTCTTAGGATGCTTGACTGCAGATTGTGCCAACTACATTTCATATTTTCTCTGAGCTTCCCGGATTTTAACTATGCACGTGTTTCTTACCGACCATTAGCATTCTATAGTACTTACTGTGTCAGGGCTGATGGCAAGGTTCCAACATTTATTCTTTTGTCTTAGTAGACGTCAAATACCCCGGCCTTTCCAGGGATGTCTGTGCTTCTTCTTGTTTGGGACTGTTCAAGGTATATATGGTTGAGTTACCTGATTTTATAACTCCCTGAAATGAGTCCATGCCTCTTCTAATGATGCTCTTCAGTCAGTTGTTTAGTTTTCAGCCGATGCTGCAGAGTTTATCGCCTCCATTTCTGCCTTCCATATGTTGGGATGGACCGGCGCACCTGTTTGATAAGCTATCTCAGCCATGAGTTTGCATAAGATGACTGCATTGTCACTTCTCTCTAGGGGTGAGAGGAAATTCATTTGACCGACATTATAACCGTGTGTAAAGTCTAAATCCAAGAGGGACGAGGAGCTTTGTGAGTCATATCTAGTGGGATCTCTAATGTGATGAAATGAAGCTTGTGCAATTGTGGTTTCGAACAATTTGCAATCAAATGACGTTGTCGATGACCCTACGTCTAAGTTTACCCAGTTTATATATGTTACAATAAAGTGGCTTATTATAAGGCTTTTACGTCTATTAAACTAGGAATTAAATTTACTTAAGAGAAAGTCATGTACTACACATTCTGGAATACGGTATATACGACTAATTCAATATATTGCCGTCTTCATTAAAGCCTGCAACGCACCAGTTCACATGTCCCTGAGTCGTGTGCCACCGTCTCGACAGCTAGTATGGTTAAGATACTCTCTGTGTACAGGTTAACCCCACTTCCCCTATGGTTTAGTCTATCAGCCCTACTGAGTTAAAACGAGTCAACTGAATTTCATCATCAAGCACTTTGACAAGTAAACTAAGCTCCAAGGTAGTTACCGGTTGTCCATCGTAACGCAACGGCCATAAAGTGCACTAACATTTACATTGTACAACAAAACTTTGCAACCATTACTCATGTTTTTACACAACAATACTTGTTTCCCTGTTTCTACAGGAAAATGTGTGCTATAACAGACCAAACTAGCTGCATAAATCCTCTAAATTCTGTAAAAGTTAGATCTTGATCGTAAATTAGCACGCCATGAGCAGTTTGTTGTCACAGCAGTGTTCTAGAATACTTCTTGGCACAGAGAAAATGTTACCTGGGCTATTCATTAAGAATTAAACGTGGTTACGATATAATATAAAGTTACCGACCTCTATTTAGCACCGAAAAGATTAACTGGGTTAGTGTTGAATATGACGATCAAGATCCCTACTTTAGAGTTGATGGCAAATCAATATCCGAGCGTGAAAGTGTTTTAAACTTTGGCGTAAGATGCTTAAATAACCAAACGTTTTCTAAATAAATGAAATCAGTCTTCCTGAGGATAAGCAAACTTATGAGCTAAATGTAGTATATATTTTTGACGGAGTAGGTATACGCCATCTTTACGGACATAATCAATGATTTACAATAGTGGTTCACATATAGGATGCTTTCCAGGTAGGATTGTTAAAAAGATAAAACCAATGAGAATAAATGCATTGCATTCATGCAAATGCGCCAGCGAGTTCATAATTAGGTATATACATTAGAAATGTTTTGTGATTACAGTATTTTTGATCAGTTTTAAAATGGCATTGCGTCCACGTTGTGACCTCGGCAAACTCATGTCAGGTCATGTGTTAGTATGCTGCTAAGTTATAATGTACTACAATTGTTATTAATACCTATGGTCGTGAGTCTAGAATGACGCAATACATTATTTCCGTTCTCTCAGATGTTGGATTCCGAGCGTTTAAGCTCAGCAGCGTACAAGTAGGTAGAAAGTAAAAAAATTGAAGAAGTAACACCTGCAACACAGTAAGATAGAAAATACCTTTGAAGTAAAGTTTTTATTAATTGATTGGTCCTGTTTATGTCATTAATTGGGTAGTTGCATTTAGTTATAAGCTAATCGAGACGAGAATTTATACTCATCTTATCGGGGGATTCAATTCAACGGCAATCCCAGTCGTTTGGTCGAGTTGTTCACTACAAAGAAGTACAGCGGCATTTCATAAAAACGGTGTTAGGAGGGGAGTGTGACCAGAATCGCTTTACATGGTATGGTAAATTAAGCGTTCACCTGTAGATGTCGTCGAGTCGCGACTGACAATGATCACCACTACAAGAAGATTGCGTGCCAGATATCGAGTTGGATCCCTCAGTAAGCCATAAAACAGAAGGCTGTTAATGGTTGCAATAAGATATATTTGTTGGCGATCTCGTGATCTCGAAAGAATACCGAGACGTGTCAAAGATTACAAGCGGAATTACCGAGCGTATTCGAGTTCGTACAAGGTCATAGGCAACGGAAGGAAATGTATCTTTGGTGCACTTAAACAAACAAGTACAATAAAACGATCACTGATACAATTGGTTATAATAATAATTGTTTCCATTATTTCAATCGTGTTCTCGTCACAAGAATAGTTCACTACAGAGCCTCTTTGGAAAAGTAGAGCTGGGCTTAATTCGAAGTTACCCTTCAGGTTGACATATCATCCTCAACACTTCTCAAATCTAACAGTAATATCGGAGAGATATTCATGAACGCTCTAAGAAATCACACCAGACTAGTCTTTATACAGAACTATGAGACTACAGTACCCGAAACACCTTTCTACGTAAGTTGTATGTTATCTGGAATGAGCTACCAGTTGAAATTGGATAAGCAGGTGCTATCGTCCGTTTAACTTGAGAGATAAAAAGTCTTTAAATGATTCCTAGGAATTAAATGAGCTATCAGTGTACTTGAGTTCATAGACTACGGAAAATATACTAGATTCAATTAATAAACAGCATACTCCATATTTATTAACATAATGAAATGATGACATCTGCGACGTATATACTTATGATCTCTGCTTCAACAGCTATTCCCAGAACTCCCGTGCGAAACTTAGGCATGTTGTTATGCAACAGTGGGTAATACCGATCCTAAAAACCTTCGATGTTACACACGAGATGCGTTCAACAATCCACTGATCTGTGGCTCCTTTCAAGACAAGAAAACCCAACCATCGCTGCTACCTTGACGTGGTGGTCGAGCTTGCCCATCGTGATGAAAAAACCGAGCTTTACTGGCTGGAACAATCGTTCCTCAAGGTCTTACCATTCCAGGCAGATGGGTTGAAGAGCGGTAAAACTAAAAGCAGCAAACCGAAGGTCCAAAGGCGAAGTCGTACTGCCAACTGGACAGAAGTGTGACGACAGTAAGGTGTTTCCGTAAGACAACCAGCATGACAGCGAAGCTGCCTTCCCATAAGGAGTGGTGGGGTTAGAAAAGGTCAATCCTAAAATTGCACACATCGCCTTATCCAAACGATATTCATCTCCGGAGGTAAGGTCCCAACAAGTACGGAGCTAACACGAAAATTACCCACAAAAAGGTCGTATGGACACTGCGGTCACGCTCTCAGGTCACTAAGACCACTTCTAATTCAATTTCTTTTTCAGATACCTCTTGAAAAACCCTTCCACAGTAAGGGGAAAAATAAAGTGATGATTGTCCTCATACCTCTAACATCATTCAAGATCACCGTAGACAAAAAAACATAATCTTTTATCTTCAGACTTCGCCAACTATCATTGACTGCTAACGTGGATAATCGAGAACATTTATCAATTATGTGAATTTCTTCACATATTACACATGATGAATCAATACCCATTTTATCGAACGACAGATCCTATTTAGAACAGGCTACTTTGCTAAAAATCCATTTTCACTAACTCCATAGTTCCAATCACAAATTAAGAGTTTTCAGAACAATCCTATGTACCTAACTATTGTAACTTAGATTTTTAGCATTGCTTAGAAACATCAGGATTGTGCTTGGAACAACAATTAAATCTACTACATTGATGAGTTACATCAGCCATTTCTTCTATAAATTGACACAAACGAAAAGATTACGAAACTTAAAAAGACACTACTCGTGTACGAAAAACGAGAGTTAAATTATCTAAAAGTAACTACTTTTGTAAATAAAATTCCAAAAACTAAAGTTGTTGACTTTATAAAAAAAATAAGAATAGGACGTATGCTAATTCGTTATTGACTTTAGTTGCGGCTTTTATCACGTGAATTATACACCAATCGAAATACGACTTTTCCAATCTTAACACTGTGACAAATCAATGACGTTCAACCAGTATGAGTAGTCTAGCGTCCTTATTGGTCTTTTGTTCGCCTGGCCTTTTCAATTGAGTCCAGAACACCAATTACAGCTTCTGCTATACGAATCTATGTGCATCATTTATTTCAAGCATACTCGGTTTATTTATACCAGAAAGACAGACGGCATCACACCATAAAATAGAAAAAAATATTTGTACAAGATCAAGCCAAATGTGGCTGTGAAAATGGGAGACAATAATCAATAAACTGAGTATAATTTAGGGACAGTAAATCGTATAGTGATAATCCATAGGTCAAAATGAAGCTTATAATAAGATGAATATAGATATACATAAACTAATTACTCAATAGTTAAACAATAAGAATGTACATAGAATAATCGTCCATTAATAGGTGCCAGAATTCACCCATACTTATGTTTTCGCTAGGATATAACAAAAGTGTTTGTAAGAAAAAAAAATCAGTAAACTTCTTTTGGGATGTTTTTGTTTAAAATGCACTTGATAACTTTAGTTACGGTAAAAAAAAATAGGAAGATTTGAAAAATACCACTTTCTCAAGTTGCTGTGGTTGCTTGATATGATGAAAAAGGCAAATGGTTACTGTTCGTTTGGGCACTTAAAATCACAGTTAATCTAACTCTCTTATAAATATGCTATTTAAAAAATTTTATACATATACATTATTTCAATGAGTCTCACTTCTTGAGCAATAAAATGATTTACTGCATAAAGCATCTCTTGGGGAGAAAACATTTTGGTAGCTTTGGTCAATAGTTGATGACTTAACAACACCTTGTTGTCTTAAGATGCCACGGATATACAGGGCTGGAAAACTCTATTATCTGTGACACCTTTATAATCGAGAATCTTAAACTCATCCAAACCAGAAGTCAGGAATGAAAAGGTTTGAGGATATGTTTGTAAGACGGTTGATGCGTCACTCTGTGTACATGGTTGTGACCTGGTGCGGATGCGTGACCTAGTTCCATTAGCTAGGATGTCTCCAGTAAAACTAGTGAAACCAGCATTAATGTCAAAGACTTACAGAACTATTTATTTTGAGGATTTATTTACCGCAACATGTTCTTTAACAATTGTAGTCGTTTAAGAGTTGTGTAAGGAGTAACTTATGTTGTCCACTATATTATTTTGTTTTCAGTCACTTTCAAGATAAACGGATAAACATGGACAGGGACTGAAATTTGATGACGTGGTTATTTGTCGTTGCTGTTGAAGAAGCACCACTATTATGTTTAAGAAGATGAATAAGCTAGATTACTAGATGGTCCACAGTACAGCGATTCTCACCGTTGAATATAACTCTCAGAAAGATGAAACTTACTACCAATCATACTGTCATGAGTAATTGTGCAGTTAATAGTAAAAGACAACAGCTCAAAGACTATATCATTACTGTACTCTCCTACGACAGGGTTATGTGTATTTCTCTTGTAGCTTTGATAGATAGTGCACTTTATAGAGGGGGCTTTGTCAAGCACTGGGACGGAAGTAAGTTATGAGATGGTGAGATTATTCAATGGTTGATATATGGTCAGAGCCAGAAGTAAGAGCTTTTATATAATTCATCTTTTTTTCAAGTGCTTTATTAGAAACCAAAATAATATACTCCCACCCACGTGGTATGTCAGTCGGCCTATGATTTAAACCACTGGCTTTATATATTTAGTGATAGTCATCGCCTAATCAAGAAGATATATTCAACATATATGTTAGGGAGCAAGAATGTTGACTACCAATATAGAATTGACAACCACTGATATGAAAATTCGATAGGTCGCTATGGAATTCAAGAGAATGCGTTTTGACTTAAGGCAGTTCAAATAAACTAATATACATTGTATTCAGAAGAAAAATACCAAATCTTAGATACGGAAACTGCAACAAAAATTGTAGAGGCTCTGAAGAAATGATAGGATGTTTCAGGATGATCACTAAATTGATAAGAATCATTATTTATAAAGGTACAGAAGGGGATTTCTAATCATCAGTACTAGTGTCCGGAAATCTCAGTCGTTGAATATGACTTTCAAAAAGATGACATTTACTACCAATCATACTGTCAGGAGTAATTGTGCAGTTTATAGTAAAAGACAACAGCTCAAAGACTATATCATTACTGTACTCTCCTATAACAGGGTTATGTGTTTGTCTTTTCGTAACTTTGATAGATAGTGCAGTTTATAGAGGGAGCTCTATCAAGCACTGAGACGGAAGTGTATCACAATGGTAATGGAAATTTTATTATTAGTATTATTGGTATTAGTATTAGTATTAGTAGTATTAGTGGTAATAGTAGTAGTAGTCAGGATGATCACTAAATTGATAAGAATCATTATTTATAAAGGTACAGAAGGGGATTTCTAATCATCAGTACTAGTGTTCGATAATCTCAGCCTTTGTCGCAGGAAACATGTCATAAATAAAGTAGACTATACAAATCAAGCTTAATAAGTGGATGATTACATATCTGATCATATACTTAGTGAAATGATTTATTGTAATGCATATTTTAACCTATTGCTTACTGAACTATTCAAAGAATGATTTTGTAAAATCTTTCCATTTATTTAACACATCTAACTTTATAATTAACCGGTTAATTACTTATTTAGTTTGCCAGATCATATATTCTACATTACTTAAAATAATCAAACGACTTGTTTAATAAGCAAAGATCGATAGTAGCTAGCCATAAAATCTAGGACGCGTGTTTCAGCTTATTTAGGACTCGTCATTTGGATGCGCCTATATCTCAGAGTTGATGTTCACTCTATGACTCCAACCCAGTACCGTTCACTTCAAACATCATCGTATTATTCAAGACAGTCCACAAAGAATTCACATATGCCAACAAGAAATAACAATGAGAATATACAAGTGAATAATATCAAGTGAACTTGTTTAATAAATTTATTAATTCTCTAAAAAAAGAAATACACATTACAAAACTGTAATATCAACAAGATACTAAACAAATAAATATAACTTAAAACAATCATTTTACTTTTCTTCTACTTCTTCTTCTTAATTCAGGTGTATCACAATGGAAATGGAAAGGATGTGATTATTATTATTATTATTATTAGTAGTAGTAGTAGTAGTAGTAGAAGTAGTAGTAGTAGTAGTGGTAGTAGTCTACTTTAAGATTGCTTGCATGTGCATTTATCTCAGTAATAGCATATTTCAATTTCACAAAGGTAATATATGCATAGTTATAAAAACCCTAATTGCCTTTTAAATAAAGATGTATATATATATCAGTAGTCTTTAGATTAAATACAAAATTAAAAGAAGAAAATAAGTCAGTAAAACAACAGAGTAACTAAATCATTTAAAGTAGTAACCTTAAATAAGAAGAAGAAGAAGAAGAAGGGAACAAATGGAACATGTTGTTACTAAGGGGGGGGTATTTCATTTGTTCTTTTTATTTTAATTAAGCAGAACATGGTGTTTTCCATATTAATACAACAAATCTACCTAAACAAAAATGAAATAATGTATTTGGTTCATAACTAAATCTTCCCAAATGTTGATTAATTGATGTAATAATATGCCATGATTTACCATAACGTGTATCTAAATACTCTTTTAAACGTTGCATAGATTGATCTAATTTTTCCATATCAATATTAGTTTTACGACCAGATTCACGTAAATCATTAATAAATAATTCCATTACTTTAACTTTCATTTCTAATTCCATATCATCATAGATAATTTCTAAATCACGTGGAATAAGTTGTTCTAATAAGACGGTTGTACGACGTCTTCGTAATTCCCGCCTTTTAATTTTTTTTTTTTTGAAAAAATAAAAAAAAATAAACTGATTAATGTTAATTAAAAAAAATTAACTACTTAAAGATAAGCAAAGATGGATAGTGGCTAGCCATAAAATCTAGGACGTGCGTTTTGTCTTATTTGGGACTCGTCAGCTGGTTATCAGGACTCAGTAGCTAAATGGATAAGGCGTTGGTGTTTGAAGCGAAAAGTAATGAGTTCGAGTCCCAGAGTGAACATCAACTCTGAGATTCAGGTACATCTAGCTGATGAATCTTAAATAGAACGAAACGCGTGTCCTGGATTCCACTACTTAAAGATAAATTTTAAAGAATAAAAGGCTTTTTTTCTAAAATTTCTTATGCGATTAGTGAATAAATCCAAGAATAAATTAAAAATCTTTACGAGTACCTTCGTATCCGTCATATAAATTAGTGATTTTCTGAAATGAATAGCATAGTAAACTATGTGTTGCTTTATGAAGCTATGGACATTAAGATGTAGGCATATCTTACTGACGAGTTATAAATACAATGAAACATTCATCCTAGTTCTAAATGCTGCTAATCATACAACGAATAGGCTTAAACTTGTGACTAACTCTATAGGTAATCTTTTTTTGAATATATATATGGCAATAGAGATTAGTCAACTACCAACCTAAATGTCAATAAAGAGAAAGTATAAATTCTACGTATATTCACTTGTTATTGTTTGATTGAATATTCCCAATGACGTTTAGGACTGAAATTGATCAATCTTTTATTGGCCATATATACATCCTATGCGTACTGCCTCGTTATAGCCGTAATTCACAAGCATCATAAGGAAAGATGGGTAGTGGCTAGCAGTAGAATCCAGGCCGCGCGTTTCTTCCTATTTGGGACTCGTCAACTGGATGTACCTGCATACCATTGAACAAGTAAGTGGCTAAGTGAATAACGTGATGGCATTTGAAGTGAACGGTACTGGGTTGGAGTCATATAGTGAACATAAACTCTGAAATGCAGGTACATTCAGCTGAAGAGTCTCAAACAGGACGAAACGCGCGTCCTGGATTTTACGACTAGCCACTATCCATCTTTACTTATAATTCTAATTATGTTATTCATATGATTTTTTCAATTCAGACAAAAAAATATGACATATTCAAGAGAATTTCCACAATGGAGTCTCGCCAATATTCTTTAATGAAGATCAAATAACTGTATCATCAAGTTCATCAGTCATACCAATAATTTGTAGAAATCATTAATGCATACAGTGAAATTTCTTATAACTAAGTTATGACTAAACATCCAATGTAACCAGTCAGGTGATAAAACAAGAAAGTAATATTAACGGAAGAATACTTTTTGGATATCCATAATATAATTATAGTGGACAGAACACGAGTGGGAACAATTGACTTCAAAATGATCCTATAGAACAACTGAGCCAGCATACAACGGTGTTAATGTCTAACTAGTGATTAGCTCCAAGAGGTATTTCCTGGAGTTCTAGTTCTGGGTTCGATTCTCACGAGGAGGCATCGTGGACGCTCACTGCTGAGGAGTCCCACATTAGGACGAAACGGCCGTCCAGTGCTTCCGGGTTTTCCACGGTGATCTTGCTTTAATTGACTCATGACCTTAACTATATAAACTTACTAAAATCTCCACAAAACCCCCTTGTGTTAATATAGAACAATTTATTCGCATTGTTTTAAAAGAAACTTACGCTTGTTTTGGAACAAGACCTAATGCTTTACAATATTGTTCTAATGTTATAACACCAGTTTTCTCAGCATCAAAGCGACGAAGAAATGTCTGAAAAATAGTACAAGTATTATCAAATTTTGTATAAGAAGTTTAATTGTACATATATTCAAAATAATGTATATCATATAGTAGGTATCAATGATGTCTTTCAGGACGATAATAAAACTATTCAACCCATAGTACATTTTTTCTGGTCAGAGTTTTTTTTGGCGAGTTAGTTTTTTACGAGACGGGATCGCTGACGCCGTGTCCAATTCTCGTCCTTTACCCTGGTTTGGGACCGGTAGTAACTCTAGAAGAGCTACAAACGGAGTGAATAACACCACTGACAAATCGTCGATTGCATTTTACACCGATTGGTACTACATTGTTTGTCTGTAAATCAGTACCTGATTGTTTCTTTCTGAAGTACTTCATTTATAGAAGTATTGATAATCAAGCGAAATCATTAACTTTAACATTACAGGTAGGGGTAAATGGATGTCCAGTTATCTAATGATACTTCACCATTATCAATGAAATTGACAGAGACTATTATGTATTCCATCTCATCTCACATAAACTAAGTCAATCTGTTTTGAAATATTTACCTCAAAACCTTAAAAGATAATGCATTTTTACTGTTGATTGATTAAACATATCGTCCATAGTTTTAGTGTCTCTTACTGTTAATTTCTGAAAGTCTAAGATAATACAAAACATCTGAAGTTTGTCTTCGTAGACGATTTCTAAGTTACTTTCATACTCTTTTTTCCGTTTAATATTTATTTTATGACTAGTACCACACAATGATCTTAGTTGAACAACTATGGAAAATCAGGAGGATCTGAACAGCTATTTCATTCTAGTATATGACTTTTCAACAGTGCTCATACAGAACCCTACCAAAGATCGAAGCGAAGACCTTCAGGGTTGACGGTAAGTGATTAACCTTTGGATCAGTGAGTCAATACCAAACGGTCTATACGTCTAATCTTAACTGATATACGTCATTTTCAAATCTTCTGATTCTATCGATAAGTAACTGCTTGGTACTGGGTATGGTAACCAGAAGAGTTCAATTATGTTATCTAGTTCTAAGGTTAATAAAATATGAATTATAATCAGCTGATTTTGAAATTAACTACTGATTATGATAACAGGTAGTATACACAATTCCCAGTTTTATGTAAAATAATAACAAGAATTGTAATTATCAACCATAAATGCATAGTTTAAGCTTACTTCTGGAAAACTATCTTGTAGACCATGTTTTTTATTATATGAACTTAAATCATTCAATGATATAACTTCACGATTATCTGTATCCAAAGCGAAAAAAGCGTCCAAAAACGAGTCCATCTTTAAAAGAGTATGGAAAATTAATAACATAACAAAGTGATTTAATATTTTAATTATTTTCGTTTTTTGATATTTGTTTTAATCATAAATGGAAAAAGGTCAAATGAAATTAGAATCTGATAGTTCAATTCATGAGTCGATTAAAGCTAGATCACCATGATGAACCTGAAAGCACTTGATGGCCCTTTCGTCCTAGTATGGGACTCTTCAGCAGTGCGCATCCAAGTTTTCCTTAGTGGTCTAGCTTTAATCGACTCATAAATTCAACTATTAGAAATTATTACAATATCCACAAAACCCCTTTCTGATAATAATCATCATGTGCTCACTAGTGACTGGCTTCAAGAGGTATTTACTGAAGTTGTAATGAGAAGCCGTGACTAATGGAATTCAACCGTGTCTTTTGTGAGGTAGTTACTCACTAAAGACAATGGTGGACTATGGCTCAATTTCGTGGATTGGTTTAAGTTAGACATTAATACCGTTGGACGCCAGTGGGTTCAGTGGTCTAGAGATTAAGAGTTAGCACGCGAGACCGAAGATCCTGGGTTCGAGTTCAGCAATGCTGGATCGTGGGTGCTCACTGCTGAGGAATTCCTATATCAGGACAAGATGGCCAGTCAGTAATTCCAGCTCTTTCATGGTGATCTAGCTTTAATCGACTCTTGAATTCAACTACTAGATTGCTATAATCTCAACGAAAACCCCTTACGATTAAGATGATTACAAAGTATTTGAGTAAATAAACGAATCTCCAAAGGAGTTTAAATTTGAATAGTGATTTAATTAACTTTTGTTTAAATCTGTTAACAAAAGTTGGAACCATTGAACACTAATATACAACGATATTTAGCAAATTTTTCTCACAAAATCAGTCATTTAGATGGCTGAAGATATATGGAAGGAAAGACTAGGTTCTTACCACATACCTATAAAAATGATGTTGTTTAGGGTCAATATAAATACATTGTGACCAAATTACAGCTTGATCAATCGAATTCTTTAAGGAATAAATACTAACGAGACGATAATCATTGATAAGTAAACGTAAATAAAGGGTTGTAATGTCATTACAGAGAAGGGTAACCAACAGAATGAATTAAATTTAGTATTATCTACACTTAGGGCTAAAAATTACTCTAGAGAGGTTTCTAAAGAAAGTTGTAAGAAATGAGAGAAAAACTTTATTATAGTATATACTGAGAAGATGGAAGAATACCGTTTTCATCCCACATGTTAAAGAAGCATCGGAGGAAATTAAAAGAATCCTGAACAAACATAATACAAGAGATTTTTCCCGTTCCAGTGATAGCATAAGACCGATATTAGTCAAAGTCGAGGATAAGCCACCAAAAGAAAAACAACAGAACGTTGACTGTGAGATTAATCGTCATGACTGTAATGTAGTTTTATGGGGGTGAAACATTTAGACAGTTGAATGAGAGGTTGGAGAAACACAAGTACTGTTTGAAACATATTCTCAAATCCTTAGTTGACACCAAGAAACTTGAGAATAGTTCTGCAATAATGTTACATGCGTTAGAAATAGGACACTAGATCAACTATGAACGAACCAAAATACTTCATAAAAGGTTTTGCCTGTATAAAGAAGAATTGACAACAGAGGCTCTGTGTATATGTGAGCATATCAGAACAGCCTGAACAGAAAAAATGAAATTCAACTATCAGATCTTTGACAAATGCTTATTGGCCAGTATTTGGACTTTATCTCTATCCACTCTGTTTACATCACATGTCGCCTTTTTTTGCAATAGAAACTAATTTGAATGTTTTCACATCACAACTATGTATTTCATAATCCATATTTCACATTCAATTCGACATTAAAAAAACATTTTCAATTTCCACTATCAGGACTCAGTAGCTGAGTGGATAACGCGATGGCGTTTGAAACGAAAGGTACTGGGCTCAAGTCCCAGAGTGAACATCAACTCTGAGATGCAGGTACATCCATCTGACGAGTCCCGAATGGGACGAAACGCGCGCCCTGAATTTCACTGTTAGCCATTATCCATCTTTGGTTGAAGGTTGTATATTCTTTGGTAATTTTGACTTTCATTATTATCATGAAGAAGTTCAGATAAGATTATTGGATGAAATACTGGAATGAATTAAATTTCAATCACTGAAATTATTTCAAATATAATTTTTCATAAATAATGTCATTTATTCAGTTAAATCTGAACATAGTCTTAGTATATTCATTGAACCTCTTTACTATATTCAACTAAATATATGAATATAATATAGGTTCTATTTCATTTACAATGCTTCCAGGTTTTCCATGGTGGTCTTTCTTCAATTGACTCATGATTTCAACTATGAAAATATAAAGAGTAAAGTTAGTGTAATTTGAGATTCCCCTCTCTTTATCATTCAATTATCAATTATTAATATGCAAATATGTATATAGTTGAATATATTAGACATAAACTAAATTTTTGATTATCATTACAATCGAAAAGTAAATTTAATCAATATATAGTAAATGAAATAGAATATTTTATACAAATTATGGAATGAAATTCACTTTGATCTCATGCAGTGTGCATGGTGTGTCAAATCAGTAACTTGGCAACGTTACTACTACTACTAGTGTGGTGTGGTCTACTTATATCCATATAAGTAGTATATGGTGTGGGTCAGACATAGAATGTATTTTGGCAGAAGACCGATGAGGAAAGAACTGAAATGAAACGCAAACGTCTGGAAAATGCATGAGCAATGGAATAAGAGAAGAAACAGTGAAGATTGAAACAATTGGTTGTTAATTTGCAAATTGACTGTTCATTGTTTGGTAATCAGAATTTATTGAGATAGTCTGTAATCTTTGCTTAAATACATTCGATTGTCCCCAATCAGTCGTGTTCTGTTCACTACATTTGGTGTCGCTGCCAACCAGGAGGAGGAAGGGTGCTGTTCTGCGGACGCCACTGCGGGTCTGGAGTTGAGGTGCTAGTTGGGGCAGTCTGGTGTGGAGAGTTGGCGTCGAGTGGAGTGTTCTGGCGGGGCGGCGTTGGCTGTAGCGGGTGCTGTCGACGGAGAGGAGCAGTGGGACGTGCGGCTGCTGGGCGGACATCGGATGTAGATGGCTCAGCAGGCCGGTGGAGTACGGGTGTTGAACGTCCCGGGTGCCGGGTGGATGCGGATGTTGGTGCCCCGGCAGGTCGACGGAGCTATGGAGGTCAGCGCGCCGCAGACTCGACATTCTGACGGAGAGTTTGGCACAGACTGCAGTGAAAGAAGATAGTGGCATGGCGAGCAGAACCGCCGCATGTACGAATGCTTTAAAGGGGGGACGAGTGTGGTGTGGTCTACTTATATCCATATAAGTAGTATATGGTGTGGGTCAGACATAGAATGTATTTTGGCAGAAGACCGATGAGGAAAGAACTGAAATGAAACGCAAACGTCTGGAAAATGCATGAGCAATGGAATAAGAGAAGAAACAGTGAAGATTGAAACAATTGGTTGTTAATTTGCAAATTGACTGTTCATTGTTTGGTAATCAGAATTTATTGAGATAGTCTGTAATCTTTGCTTAAATACATTCGATTGTCCCCAACTAGTGTTTTGTTCACTACACTAGTACTACCACATTATTAGTAGTAAGGTCATACTATAAGTGGTATCGATATGTATCCTAAAAAATATAGTTGAGATCATGAGTTAATTGAAGCTAGACCATAGTGGAAAACCTGGAAGCACTGGCTCCATGAGGTAATTCCTGGAGTTCTAATGAGAAGTCGTGACCAGATGTCCATGTCAGATAGAGACAGGTATCTACCTCAGTACAATGGAATTTCATCGCGCAATTTCGTGGATTGGTTGAGGTTAGACATTAACACCGTTGAATGCTGACCGGCTCAGTGGTCTAGAGGTTAAGTGCTCTGTCGCGAGACTGGTAGGTTATGGGTTCGAGTCTCGCGAGTGCGGGATCGTGGATGCCTCACTGTTGAGGAGTCCCATGATAGGACGAAACGGCCATCTAGTGCTTCCAGGTTTTCCATGGTGATCTAGTTTCAATTGACTCATAATCTCAACTATATAAAATTACTGAAATCTCCACGAAATCCCCTTCTGATCCTAAAAAATAGTTGAATTATGCTAATTTTTATCATTTTCACAACAATCTTATTCAAACTTGTTGATTATTGTAGCTAATTCTCAATAAAACAAATATTTAGATAAATGTATGTTTTCTTATTTATAATCTTTTCTGTTTAAATCAATAAATAAACAAAATGGAACTTTAAGTAGAGATGGATAGTTTCCTGCAATGGAATTCGGAACGTATGTTACATCCTATTTATAACTTAATAGCAACATGAATTCAATCCGCACAGAATTTACATATTCCAAAAAGAGACTGATCAGTTACAGTCTTAAACGTCATTTAGAAGATTTAGACAACTAATGTAAATGAATTAAAATGGAAAGCTGTTTATATTTTGTGTGCTATTTATAATCTGACCGCAATGCTCAGATTGCCTTCAATTTCAATGGATGACTTTGTGTTTGAAAAAAAGTTGATGTTATATAAACGATTCCTATGATTAGCTGTTGCAAAATAAATTTTCTAAATGAATCAAGTAATAACCACTTAAAATATTGAAATCAGTAAAACGAGGGGTCGTATGAATGGATATAGTGATTGAATGAAGTAAAACGCAAATAAATTTGCTAAATGGTTAAAGTTAGTCAATAGCAAAAGATGGATATAGATTGCTTGATATTTAGCACTCGAAACTGCCAGTGAGCTATTCGGGTCCCGACTGACCTCCTACAGTACTGAGATATTCCAAAGTTGCTTGGTCGCTGCTTAGTGACCTATGTAATATTCGCCTAATACTTTCAGTATTGATCGAATTTTGACTATCAAACTGAAATGTGTCCACTATTCTAAATGAATCAACATCGCGTAGACTATACTGAGGTACTAGGTGGTTTAAATTGACAGACAAGAAAAGCCATACATCGATTTTAAACTAGTTACTTAGTAGGGATTAGTAAGGAATTCTTACAAGGATTAGACAAAGATCAGATTGATAGCTACTCGTTGATTAGTTAGTTATAAAAGATCCTTGTTGTTCGTCTCTACATATAGTATCAGATTCATTTGGTGTAGACTATAATTTGAAGTTGGTGTACACAAATGGCCCTATACACATCATTTGTATTCAATGGGTTATGATGTAAAGATTCCTTGAAATTTATTATTTGTTTAATACTAGTGAAGTCTCCCTGGACCCGGGTTTCGTGCTACTTGGCACTCATCAGCAAGGTGCCACCTCCAACCAC
Source organism: Schistosoma mansoni (assembly GCF_000237925.1). Classification (NCBI taxonomy): domain Eukaryota; kingdom Metazoa; phylum Platyhelminthes; class Trematoda; order Strigeidida; family Schistosomatidae; genus Schistosoma; species Schistosoma mansoni. The sequence continues at coordinate 58,601,732 of NC_031502.1, forward strand.
CATCTTATCTCAACATAGTACATGCAGTGTCGAGTCACCTAGACTAGTGGCCACATTGCAACTTGATCGATAGCATTCGATCAGAACTAAGAAAGAACTTGACAAGCATGACATTGATCATCACCCAGTGATCAATCAATTGTGACTAGTGAAGTCTCACTAGCTTACAACATTTTATATTTTCTTCCTATTATTATTCTGAACATATATTACTTCATATTCAGAACTGACTTTAGTCAGTCTTTGTTAACATCTATGTTTTGTTTAGAAAATACTACGAATTCTCCAGTAGTTACAAGCTTTTTATATTTTTAAATAGTAGCTAACAGTGTACTCCAGGACACATCCTGTTTCAGGCTCATCGAGTATAAGATCCAAATACTTCCAGGTGAGATGACTGTTCTGGATTTCATTGCATGTCACTATCCAAAATTATAATAGTTTGCTTTATGTTATATGGTTCCTAAAAATTGAATGGTTATTACTTATATAATCTTTTGTTTAATGACTATATCTTCTTATAATTACATTTTACCTTTTGCTAAGCATATTACTAATCGAACTTTATTCATTGATTTATATTCAATAGTTACCTTGGACCACTTACTGTTTTGACCTCAAAGACATAGAAAAAAAAAAGAAACCCATTCACTAGACCTGATAGCTTATTTTAGATGTTGTTTCTTCTGTAACCGACTTTAATCAATATGTATTAATTTATACAATTAAATAGTTACTATATTGAGTGCAGTAATACTTCATAGTTCAATATTGTAACTAATTAGTCAATAGAAAGTTAAAATGCTTCTTTTCAATTATAAGTTAGCACACTACATAATTAATTATTTTCTATTTCTAAAGATTATTGTAGTCTCTTTTAATCATAACCCTGGACCCGGGTCCAGGGTTGCCTGTTGACCACCTCCAACCACCATCTCTTCTAGTGTTTGACGTTTGTGGAGACTATAAAGTTTTGAATTTTACATCATAAGCTAACCATTGAATAACAGGGATGGTAAGCTAAAACAAGTAGGCACAAATAATAGGGCGACAAGCATAAAATAAGAGAGTACTGGATAGTTTTGTTTGTCTTATTATGGAAATTCTTAACAGTGTTTGCCCACGACTCCATCAGGGAATGAACCGATGACTTTTATGTCTTGTGACTATCATTTAGTTCTTAGATTATCTAATCGATATCTATCGGTATATATTTCTAACTTCAATTTACTTTGATATATAACCAACATCCAATGGTATTAGATTGTAACTTAATGACACTCTACACGGTAAAGCTTCACTCGTCATTGTTTCTCACTAGAACTCCTGGGATATTACCAGTTGAAATTAATCACTAGTGAACATATAATTACTATTAATGTGAAGGGTTTGTGGAGATTGTTGAACTGTATAATAATTCATCAGTTTTCATATTTGTCAAATCATCTTATGTCAAATTTATTCCATCTAGGTGTTATATAAAACATTTTCGATACTAAAAAACAGTGAAAACGTTTTCCAATAAACATTCACTTTCATAGTTGAAATCATGAGTCGATTGAGACTACACCACCATGGGAAACGTGGAAGTACTGGATGGCCATTTCGTCCTATTGTGGGACTCCTAAGCAGTGCGCATGCACGATCCCGCTCCGCGAGATTCTAACCCAGGACCTATTAATCTCGTGCCCAAGCGCTTAACCACTAGACCACTGAGCCGGCATCTAACGGTGTTAATGTCTACCTTCAACCAATCCACTAAAATGAGCAATCATTCACCATTGTCTTCAGTGAGTTGATATCTCACAACAGACCTAGTTGAACTCCACTAGTTACTGCTTCTCACTAGAACTCCAGGAAATATCTTTTTAAGTCAGTCACTAGTGAGCATTTGATTATTATCAGAAGGGGTTTTTGTGGAGATTTCAGTATATTCATAATTAAAATCATGAGTTAATTGAAGCTAGACTGAAATCTCCACAAAACTCCTTTCGATAATAAACATTAATTTGTTTATATTTTGTACTACTTTTAGTCTAATCTATTCGACTAGGTTTTATGTTACAATCTAAAGTGATAGATACAAAGAGTTTTCAGTCTATTCATTTATTATTATATTATCCTACTTACATGCATATATAACAGATTTATCTGTATTCTCTAAATAAATGTGTCAATGGATAAAGTGAACTATTTTTACGTTGGTTAACTATTCATATCACTAGTCAATGGAATGGAGCTAAATAAAAAACTTTTACAATTTTATAAACTTTTATCAAAAATCAATCAAATGCCTTCATAAATTTGGCAGTACAGTTCATAGAATCGAGATGGTGGAGAAGATTTGTAGCTCAAGTGGATGACTTTAATGGAGTTTTGTTCTCTGAGCTGAATAGTTTGGTCATGGAGCTTTCATCATTCTTCTGAACGACATCATTAGCAAAAACCTCACGATAGAAATGAAATCTTCACAGAACAAAACTTCATCAAAAAAAGTTGATGGAATATTTATTAAACATGGATAATAGTTTTAGAACATTCTAATGGTTGAAATAATGCAGTTTTAACATTTGTTAATGATCATATTAACACTAAATGTACCATATGAATACTACAAAGCCAATATCAATATCTGAACATAAATTGGATAGTTACCCTTGTTAAACTATTTAAATTATCTTAAGAATTCTGATCCTTACTACGAAGAAGAGTGAATCAGACGGCGAGATCATAATTTATGAACAAACCAATCATATTTAAGATAGAAAATCTTGAATTTTGGCACGAAATTTATTCACTCACTTGATTAAATATCATTTTAGTACTGAATATACCACCAGTATTGTAGTTTGACAACTCTTTACCAGTAACACCTATAATCGAATCTTGCCCACCCAATTAAAATCGAAAGTCAGAAGCGAAGAGGTTGGAAGATATATTTGATGGGTTATTAATATATCGAGAAGTGATTGATCTAATCTAGCTAATGATCGTAGGAGATGCTTCCCACACCGTGCTGTAACGTGATTTGGTACGGATACATGACCGAGCGCCTTCAGCTAAGCAAGTCTACTTAAACTAATATGGTCAGCATCCAATGTCGAACACTTACAAAGCTATTGATTTTGGGGAATTATTTACAGCTACAGCATTATAGCTGATATCAATTTGTGATGAAAACATCAAATCTAACTACTAACCCTAACATCCAATTGTAAATCCTAATCCTAATTACTTTACACTAATCTATAACCTTCATTTCATCTTAACAAATAAGTGGACATTCGAAGATCATTTCAACGTTTCTCAGAAGTCATCCTTCAATTCAGTTATAATGATTGAACACTTCATTAATATAATGTATATTTAAAACTTAAGATACAAGTGTTTATTAACAGTTGTCTACGCAAAATACTTCGGATCCGATTGCCAGACACTATCAATAACAACCTACTGTGGGAGAGAACAAACCAGATCCAATCCAGTGGAGGAGGAAATCAGGAAGAATCATTGAAAGTGGATTAGGCACACATTGAGGAAATCACCTAACTGCGTCACAACGCAACCACTCACTTAGAATTCTGAAGGCCAAAGGAGAAGAGGAAGACCAAATAACATATTACGCCGAGAAATGGAGATAGATATGAGAAGAATGAACAAAAATTGGATAGAACTAGAAAAGAAGGTCCAGGACATAGTGGGTTGAAGAAAGCTGGTCGGCGGCCTATGCTCCATTGGGAGTAACAGGCATAAGTAAGTAAGTTAATAAGTAATATTTAAAACTTAAAGACTTACATTCTCAGTCATTATTTCTTCTTATATTCTTAAGTTAAATTGACTAGTACAGTACATCTTCTTCCTGAAGTTCAACTACGTATTTATATATATGTATATATATATAGATCACAAAAGATGATCCGAATGAAAAGTTCATTATACATTATGAAATCTATTCAATTAATCATAATTTATTATCTTTAATTCTATTAATGAAATATCCTTTTCTTTTCATCCAATAAAGTACATCAGACATTCAATGGATCATTTATTTCTATTATTCTTTTATATATTCAATAAATAATTTGATGGGTAAAAGTAATAAAATAAATTTCTATCTATCCATCATAATAATAATAGTAATAATAATACTAATACTAATAATAATAATAACAATAATAGTAATAATAATGGTAATAATAATAGTAATAATAATGATAATAATAATAATAGTAATAATAATAAAATAATAATGATAGTAATAATAATAGTAATAGTAATAGTAATAATACTATTACTACTAATAATAATAATATTAGTAATGACAATAACAGTAATAATAATAATAGTAATAATAATAATAGTATTAATAATAGTATTAGTAATAATAATCGTAATAGTAATAATAATAATAATAGTAATGATAGTAATAGTAATAATAATAATGGTAATAATAATAATGAATTAAGTAGTCTAATTTATTTTAATAGGTAATAAATCAATCTCTTTTCTTAAGGACAATTTTCATATTTTTTTATTACTCTAATTATCAATTGATTGTTGATTTGATGAAAAAAAAATACGCAAGATACTTTGGAACCGTTGGTCAAACACTATCAGCAACATTCTATTGTGGGAGAGAACAAAACCAGATTTCAGAGGAAGAAGAAAAAATCAGGAAGAAGCGATGGAAGTGGATAGGACATACATTGAGGAAATTACCTTATTGCGTTACAAGATAAGCATTCACATGGAATCCTGAAGGTGAAAAGAGAAGAGGGAGATCAAAGAACATATTACGCCGAGAAATGGAGACAGATATAAGAAGAATGAACAAAAACTGGATGGAATTAGAAAGAAAGGATGAGGACAGAGTGGGTTGGAGAATGCTTGTCGGTGGCCTATGCTCCATTGAAAGTAACAGGCGTAATGTAAGGTAAGGTTGATGAAAAAAAAAGATTAAAAAGTTTAAATGTTCACTAGTCAAATGATTGTTACCACAAAAAGAAAATAAAAGAATTCATTAGTTTTATAAATAAACATGAATGGTGGTTAGCTATGGAATCTAGTACGTACGTTTCGTCCTATTTGGGACTCGTCAGCTGGATGTACCTGAATCTTTGCTTGTAAAGTTTGTGATGTAAGGCAATAACGAGGCAGACAACAAGAGACTGATCAATGACAGTCCTAAATAACAATGGGAAGATATAAGTGAACAAAACCAAGTGAATTTAAAACTTCACCAGATTGCACAAACAAATGGTTATCAGGACTCAGTAGCTAAGTGGATAACGCGATTGAGTTTGAAGCTAATGGTACTGGATTCAAGTTCAGGAGTAAATACCAACTCTGAGATGCAGGTACATCCAGCTGACGAGTCCCAAATAGGACGAAACGCGCGTCTTGGATTCCACTACTAGCCACTATGCATCTTTGCTTATAATGCTTGTGACCTAAGGCAATATTAAGGCAGTCCGCACAGTATGCACATATGTCAACGAGAGACTGATCAATTGCCGTCCTAAATAACAGTGGGAAGATACAATTAAACAACACCAAGTAAATTAAATTCATTAGTTAATATAATATTTTTGGAATTAATTTCTCATTGTCAATATTCAGAACTGTAATTAATTGTAACTCTATAGCAATCTCATGAATGTCAATATAAGAGTGATATATCAGGATAAAGGTTGATTATCTATTATCATAAATAATAACAATGGGAAATCACAAACCCTTAATAATACTTTCACACTCGTTGAACAAGTTATTGTCTATTTGAACTTAAATAATTCGATGTATAACACATGGAACATTTGAATTGAAAGATAGTAGATTCAAATCTCAGTGTGTTCACCAACAAAAGAATACAGGGACATCTATCTGAAATAGCCTCAAATAAGGTGAAATGTGCATCCTTCATTCCTCTGCTAGCCATGCATACCACTATGTGTTCTAGTTGAAGCAAATTAAAAGTAACTAAACAAAATACATCAGTATTCTTTGTTGAAATTCTAAACTAATTAGCTAGTGGTTCTGCAGTTGAATAATGAATATTTTAATTTATTAACAAACAAATATAACAGAAATTTATATAGTCAAGATCATTAGTCAATTAAAGGTAGACCATCATGGAAAACCTGGAAGCACTGGACGGCCGTTTCATCCTATTGTGGGGCTCCTCAGCAGTGCGACGAAATGGCCGTCCAATGCTTCCAGGTTTTCCACGGTGGTCTAGCTTCAACTGACTCATGATCTTAACTATATAAAATTACTAAAATCTCCATAAAAACCTCTTTGTGAAATATAACAGAAAACTGATTTTTCATTGATATATATGATAACTGAAGTACCATTTATGAAAAAATTGACCTTTGAACAAGATCCGAAAATACCTAATATACTTTTCAAGTAAAACCTGGATTTACTTCAATAATACAACATTTAAAATTGTATATATTCAACAGTCTAATGATTAGATTAGATCAAAATTCCAAACTTAAATTATGATCTAATTGACTAATAGACTATAATAGATAAATCCTATTCAATGATTACAATAAAAACCATCATTTTGATCTTCTGGGCTGTATTGATTACGTATTGTAATTGGAGACTTCTATGATATTTATTACTCCATTAGCAATATATAATTTTGATTTGATTCAAAATATGTAGCCGGCGACCATACCACGTTGAAAGCACCGGTTCTTGTTCGATCACCGCAGTTAAGCAACGTTGGGTCCGGTCAGTACTTGCAAGAAATAACTACTTGTACATATGTTGTAGAGCAAAATGCTATTGTCAACTCTTTCATAAATAAACGTTTCTATACAAATCTACATGTCATACAAAACATAAAGCGTAATATGTTATCTACGAGTTGAACAGTCATTAACTACAACTACATTGGTTGTTTTGACATTAAAAAAGACAAAAAAAACAGTTGGAAATGTTTACTGATCCGTTTTATAGTATCTATGTTGAGACCCGACCGTTGCTACTACCTTGACGTGGTGGTCGGGCTTGCCTATCGTAATGAACCAATCAAGCTATACTGGCTGAAACAATCGTTCCTCAAGGTCCTAACATCCCAGGCAGGTCGGTTGAAGAGCGGTAAGACTAAAAGCAGCAAACCCAAGGTCCGAAGGCGAAGTCGTACTGCTGACTGTACAGAGGTGTGACAGCAGTAAGGTGTTTCCTTCAGACAACCAGCATGACAGCGATGCTGCCTTCCCACAAGGAGGGTTGGAGTTAGAAAAGGTCGACCCTAAAAATGCACACCTCGCCTTATCCCACGGATTTCCGTCTCCGGCGGTAAGGTCTCAACAAGTACGGAGCTAACACAAAAACTACCCACAAAATGGTCGTGTGTGACCGACCTCAAGCAGTTGTCCCTTGTGCACTGCGGTCACGCTCTCAGGTCATTAAGAACACTTCTAGCCCAATTTCCTTTTCAGATACCTCTAGAAGAACCCTTCCACGGTGTGGGCAACCGGGAAGTGATAACTGCCCTGATACCTCTAACAGCACTCAAGACCACTGTATTCATAATCTATGTTGAGAAACTAGACAATATTCCGATGAAATTCAACTTTAACTCTTTAAATATTTAACACTGTCTTAGCCTGTTTGTAAATTTTAATCAAACTTTACACATCAGAAGTTATATTGTAACAAATATAAGTAACTTAACATTAAAATGTAATATACTAGTGAATTCGTACATGGTTTAGTATAATCATCAATTCTCTACTTTGTTCAACCTTATACGACGTAATGTTTCAAAGAGAAAGTTCATTCAGTCTTTTACTGATAATCTTCGTAGGTTCAGGCTACATTGAATGGACATATTTTACCTGATAATAATAAACTAGTTTCAAGTGTTACTTATCATTAATAAAAACATTATTACCATATGAATTCCTATTGAAGGTAAGTTATTTTGCTTAAAGAAAAAGCACAATGAGACTATAATTTATGGACGACCTTTGAGCGACTCTAGAGTGACCTTGAGAGTACCCACCTAATAACCAGAACTAAATGAGGGTTGTAAACCTGTATGAGGAATCAGAATTATGATTTACAGTTGATGGTTAAGGTTAGGAATTAGATTTTAGGTTTTCATCACGAACTGACATTAACTATAATGCTAAAACTCTATTTAACCAAATGGATGAATGAATTTTGCACGAAAATCTGTGACCTGTTATCTTATACGTGATTGGTTTGTCCATAAATTATCGTGTCACTAAAAGCACAATACTACTTTGTTCAAAAATTCAGATAGATTGTGAAGGACTCTGTTCAGTTTGACTTTAATACTCATTGATAAGTCAACATCATTCAGTGAATTATCAAAGTCAGGGAAGACTAAGTTAGATTTATTGTCATCATTTACAACTCATCAATAGTTTATAACGAATTTCGTCTAAATTAGAACGAACAGTTTCACAGTACTTGGGCGCCTAGTTGATGTGAGACATTAAATAGGAAGAATATATTTGTAAAAGCTTGAACCAGATTGTCAGGCGAAGCGTTGGATTTACTTCAAATTCATTCGCTAAGATTTTACAAATATATTCTTCCTATTTAATGTCATCTGTAGTTTGTTCACTCAATTCTACACATTAATGAACCAGAGAGAGAATAAGTAAGTGAGTAACATTAGAATTAATTCATCATTCATAGTTTTTTATATTGAAAATCAAAAATCATCCAGTATAAGATGGTGGTAGGAGGCAGTCAACAGGAAATCCTGGACTTAGGTTTCGTGCTACTTGGCGCTCGTCAGCAAGGTGTACCTGTAATCTTGAGGGAACTGGTGCTTCCTGATGGATTCGATCTCATGTCACTCAACTTCACAATCAGAGTCACCTAGACTGGTGGCCACATTGCTACTTGATAGATAGGATTTAATCTGCACTAAGAAGGACCTGACATACATGACATTGATTACCATTCAGTGATCAATTAATTGTAAATATCATTCAGTATGTTATATTTTAACTCACATATATGCTGGATTCATGAAATGAATTCAATAGAAAACATATTCATGTAGTTTGATTTTCAAAAATCTCTATTTTCAATCTTACACTATATACTAGTCACCATGGTAACACTAGTCAATAAGAATGTTCCAAGTTGTTTGCCAATATGAAAGGAGTAAAAAAGGTGTATTTTTTATTGACTCCATAATGAAAGTCCTATTTCAAAACTAAGCGAAATAACTAGTGGAAAAACAAATTTGGTACTGATTATACATTAGCGAGCAGGTTGTGTTTTTCTGCATAGTCTAAGGTTTCACCAAACAGTCATTTACTTAAGTGTTGATCTGTACTAAAAGGGAAGGTCTGAATATTATAGCATAAATAACTGAATTTGTTTTTCAATATGACATTCTTTTAAAATTTATGAAATATAACATACTGAACAACCTATGAACAGAACCCTGGTTACAAAAAGAACAAAAAAAGAGGTGAATAGTAAGCAAAAATGGATAGTGGCTAGCAGTGGAATCCAAGACGCATGTTTCGTCCTGCTTGGGACTCGTCAGATGGATGTACCTGCATCTCAGAGTTGATGTTCACTCTGGGACTAGTTTTTTGAGAAAATAATAATAGTTTTAATAGTTGAGATCATGAATCAATTGAAGTTAGACCATCATGGAAAACCTGGAAGTACTGGATGGCCGTTTCATCCTGTTGTTGGACTCCTACACATTGAATACTGTTAATTCCAAGTTTTTTAAAGGTTACTTGTATCCAACTACATTTATATAAACATACCAAATTTAATACTTTCAAAAGTATATATTTAATTTATAAATAAATTAAGATTTATCCTTTATTGTTTTACTTACAGCTTTACCTCCTTTATTAACTAATGAAGGTCCGATTAAATTATGAGGTTGTGATCCACTTGTCATTTTTGTTTCTTTTTCAGTTCAACTTATTACTGTATAATGGTTAATTGATGATAATCAGTGAAGATAATTGTAATGTAACTAATCGTAAAATGAACCTTATAGATAATAATTTAATTTTTATCTTGATATCTTATTGGTTGTTACATAAATTTATCAATGATTGGCTCATCTTTTGTTTATTATTCATATGTTTGGTAAATTTACAATTAGTTGAATGCATGAGTTGAATAAAGCTAGATCACTATGGAAAACCTGGAAGCACTGGATGACTGATTCATCATAGTATGGGACTCCTCAACAGTACGCATCCAAGATTCCTCTCGTAGGATTCGAACTCAGGCAGTAGCTCACTGAAGACAATGGTGGATTATAGCGCAATTTCGAAGATTGATTGAAGTTAGGCACCAACACCGTTGGAAGTCGGCTCAGTGGTCTAGAGACCAAGTGCTCGCGCACGAGACCGAAGGTCCCGAGTTCGAATCCCGAGAGGCGGGATCGTGGATGAGTACTACTGAGGAGTCACATACTAGGACAAGATGGCCGTCCAGTGATTCCAGGTTCCCTATAGTGTTCTAGCTTTAATCGATCCATGAATTTAGCTATTAAATTACTACAATCTCAACAAAACCGCATTTCTGAAAATCTACAAAGAATCTTTTTTTAAATAAGTACATGTTCATAGATAAATCATTTGGCCTGCCCACTAACTAGTCTAAAGTAAAGTGTTGTTTTTTTAATACAGTAGTTTCAGATTATCCGTCACGCAACTTTGATTAAGTAAAAAAGGATGTGCAAAAACTTTCATCGCATAACCTATATGTTATACTCAAAAATATCTGTAATCATTATGAAATAATTAACACTGATGTTAGGCCGATGTTAAATTGAGATCCTTTTTATATTCAATGAGCTAACAGTTGTATAGATGAATCGTATCACATCAAGAAAGCTTGCAATAATCATTTGTCTGGCGTGCTCAGTAGCTAAGTGGATAACGCGATGACGTTTGAAATGAATGGCACTGAGTTCGAGTCTCGGAGTGAACATCAGCTCTGGGATGCAGGTAAATCCAGCTAAAGAGTCCCAAATAGGACGAAATGCGCCTACTGGATTCCACTGCTAACCACTATCCATCTTTGCTTACAATGCTTATGAATTAAGGCTATATCGAGGCAATCCTCACAGTATGCACATATGCCAATTAGAGACTGACCAGTTGCAGTCCTAAACATCAATGGGAAGATTCAAACAAACAATACTAAGTGAATTTATAACTATGGAATGTTAGGAAATATCTTCCTCTTCATCAACATTTTAATTGTGAACATTTCAAAAGCTGTTCACTAAAAGACATTTTTATAACAGTAATCGCCAGCTATTTATTTGATTCGATTTTGTTTTACCAATCTTTTATTCAAACACATGTACATACGCTATATATACATATATATGTCACGAGGTGAACGCTAACTTGGAATCCTGAAGGGAAGTAGAAAAGAGGAAGATCAAAGAACACAATGCATCAAGAATTGAAATTATACTTTAAAGTGTTGACCATAACAAAAATTTTTTAGAGACACGTGTAAAACAACATAGTCTTTTTTTCTAAAGACTAAAAAGAAAAGTACCTAACAACAAAAGGTAAGAATTGATTTTATAGAAGAATAAATAAGTAAATTTTAGTTCATATCAAAATTATATAGTAAAATAAACAGAAAATAATCTTGAATATTGAAACAACGGGTGAATGTTATGAGAGTTATAGATTGTAAGCTTACATCAAGAATATTAAAAGATGACATGATTTCATTGAGATGTATCATTAAGATAACCGACGTGAAGTCATTAGTTATAGTATTCAAACTTTATTTTCATTTTTAAGACTAACTGTTTGAAGGTTATATAAAATTTAGTGTAATATAATTTTGCAAAACTCCGTCTGTAGCTCTTCTAGAGTTACTGCCGGTCCCAAGCCCGGGTAAAGGAGGAAGGTTGAGCATGGGGTTAGCGACCTCATCCCGTAGAAAACCAACTCGCTAAAAAAAGGCTAACGAGGAAAAATAATTCAAACCATTTAAACTCTGCCCTGGGAGTTGAAGGAATAATTATGACGTCTCATGATGAAAACCGAAATTTTTCGGAAGTCACGAGGCCAAAGATTATCGTCGAACTTCCTCTAAAAATCCGTAAAACAATTTGAGTTAGATAAAGTTCAACTACATTAAGACTAATAATCAACATATGTAACAAGAAAAACATACTGAATTCCACTGCTAGCCAATATCCATCTTTGATTACAATGATTCCATAGTTATATTTTAGAATCTCTTACTATATCCAGTAAGCAGTAGTGAATCCAATAAAATAAAGACGGTGAAGGAAAACTTTCTTTGAGATACTGTAATTCTCTAGCGATGGAGTTTTTCATTTATAATCACTCATAAAGTATAATCTAAGAGATAAAACACTGTTATATCCCGAAGAGAATTATGAGTGGTGCCTTTCGAGAACTATTTATGGACCAATATGATAGATGTATTTTTATTGTATAATTGTTAACTAACTAAACTATTCATATTCGGGTCCCTCTTATTATAAACTTTATTTTGACCTATAGACTATTATTATACGATTTATCATTCTTGAGTTATGCCCTGTCTATCAATTACTATCCCCCTTATTCACGGCCACATTCGGCTAAATCTTATACAAAAATATTGTTTCCTATGTTATGGTACGATGTGATCTGTTTAATTGATATATAAACCCAGCATGTTTGAAATAAATGATTCATATTGTAGAGGCTGAGATTGGTGTTCTGGACTTAACTGTCTGGACTAGACAGAAAGCTAGACCCGATAAGTACTCTAGAGTGCTAGCGCGGGCTTTATACGTCATTGGTCCAGTCGATAAGTCGCTATATTCTAATTGGCCGCATTATAACTCTATACATTAACAGGGCATACAGGCCACAAGTTATAACAAAAACTTGAGTAATAATTGAAGGATAATAAAAGGTGATTGACTGAAAGAAATCTGTAGAAGCGAGATATGAAAGATGTTGGGGATGTCAAATCCCCAGAACTTACTTGATAAGTGGCTTAATTTTGTAATTTTATTTTGGAAATTTGAATTTAGCTGTTTTCGCGCCAAACGCGCTCTTTTTACCTTCACGTCATATTTCCCACTTGTAAACTATCTTAAACGCTATTGGTCCATTGTTTCTTTATGTGTGCTATTTATTAATGATGCCCAAGGACAATCTGTTGCTGTATATATACGCTTGACTTTTTCCCTTATTTGATTGCTGTGCTTCTGGCTGCTACGGAATATAACTTCCCCGCTTCCAACTTGGACTTCTTACTCTAGTTAGCTGGGTCTGGGTCACGTCAGAATAGCTAGCTTATCGGTCCCTGGTCACAAGTCTTTGTTCCGTTCGCTACTAGTGAATTCGTAACGCTTCAGATATAACAGAAGAAATAAGCATATCTTCATGATAACTTTCAAATTAGAATGGAAAGTTAAGATCATGGCAAAATAAGCGATTGAAGGTTAAGCATGAATCAATTGCTGAAACTTTTATTATGCACAAATTTGTGATTCAAACGTCTGTTGAATATATTCGTTTGACTTTATGGGTAATTTAGGATAATAATTATGGAAAAAATATATGGTTAGAATCGACTAAATGTTTAGGAATGTAGATGTTCAGTGATTTTTGTTCAAACTTATATTACAATGAAAGATAATACTGGAAAGGGCACTCTTTTTGCAAGCCATATAACACTAAAATAACTGAACTGATAAATGTGATTTGATATAACGCAGGGGACAATCAGCTGCTTTTGAATATAAAATCATAGAGTTATTTGGTAAAATGTGAATACCATACGTTCAATACTTCATTTGCATATCTTCCATCAGTTATGTCAGACTTTATCGTTCCTTCAGTTCCATACAAATCACTCTCTGTTCTCGCTTTCTTCTATTCCACTTTCTCAACCCTCTGCTTCCAAGTACTCCACTTTCTATTGGTGTTACATACTACATATATCTGTTGACATCGGTAGCACATACCACACTTTTGCCACTAAAGCATCATTTAATAAAACAACAAACGATTTGGTTAAATGATCAAAATAGAAGCTGAAGAACATAACTTATTGAAATCATTAGATTTTTGGGAATATTTCAGTCATTTACAGAGCTTTTGTGAGTGTACCGGTGTCTGATACTGGTTTCATCAATGAAAAACAACTGACCATAAAATCTATGTCTGTTTAACAAGTATATTATGGTACACACCCATTAGTGTGTGATTTAATATTATTATTTTCCATACTCCTTCTTTGTTTATTTTTCTTCACCCCCTCCCACCCTTTTCTTTTTTTCTCAAATATACGTTTCATGGTACAATTATCTGAACACTTCTTATCATGTAGTATCAGAAGGGGGTTTTGTGAAGATTTTAGTAATTTTATAGCTGAATTCATGAGTTAATTGAAGCTAGACCACCATGGAAAACCTGGAAGCACTGGACCGCTGTTTTGTTCTATTGTGGGACTCCTTAGCAGTGCGCATCCACGATCCTGCTTCGCGAGACTCGAACGCAGGACCTGTCAGTCTCGCGCGTGAGCACTTGGCCTCTAGACCACTGAGCCGACATCCAACGATGTTAGTGTCTAACTTCAACCAATCCATGAAATTGAGCAACCGTCCACCATCATTGACTCATAAACTGCTTTGATCGGTCTAATAATTTTGAATATGCATATAAATATTATTGTACATTAGAGTGAAGGTTGATAAAGATCTAATCGAAAACAATATATATATATAATATTAGTCCATTAATAGTACTCAGAAATTACTTGTAATTTAATCTTCACTAGGATATAACTGAAATCACTATGAATTCTCATTTGTTTGTTGTTGTTTTTCGTTTGAGGGTGAAAGAAAGAAACTTTAAAACACTAATGGACACAGTTTTGTTTAACTATAGCCATAAGTTGAGATAAGATGGAGGTGGTCCACAGGAAGAACTGGACGTGCTACTTAGCACTCATCAGCAAGATGTGATATTGAGGGATTCGATCCCATGTCACTCAGCTTCACAGTCAGAGACGTTACCACTGAGCTATCCAGAACGCGACTGAACTCCTGTAAGGGAGATGTATTTACAATTGATTACAGGTATATCTTGCTGACGAGTGCCAAGTAGCACGAAACTCGGGTCCAGGGTTTCCTGTTGACCACCTCCAACCACATGCATTCAGTGTCGAGTCACCTAAACTAGTGGCCACATTGCAACTTGATCGATAGCATTCGATCTGCACTAAGAAGTACTTGACACACATGACCTTGATCACCCCCCAGAGATCAATCAGTCGTGATTATAACCATAAAGAAATTTTTTTACAATTAAAAACACAAAACAAACTTCCCTTAATTTTTCATAAAAAATTAATATCAAAATGACATTAGAAGAAAAAAAAAAGAAGAAAATTCCACTATATTTCTTATCCATTATACATTGTGGACCATCAACGTTGATAATCTATGTCGAATGATTGGAGGCCTACTTGAATTAGACGGGGAACGGTGTAATGAACAAGCTAACTTCGAAATCACACCTCGCGATTAGCACCTTACGTGTATTGCCCCATCGACGTATCAAGGGACTATGGATACTCTGAAGACTGTACAACACAAAAGACGTTATTACAGGAATATATTAATTAAAGTAGATACAAGCGAAAGTAGAACCACTGTCGCATGGGCCAGTCCATGGCGTATGATTAACTGATGCACGTTGATTGTCCTTGACCTTGACGGGGATCGATGATCTGTTCGTTATTTACTGACCCAACCACCGGATGATTTGGCTAGGGTTTAGTGACATTTCACTTGCCCTAACAACATAATTTGTTTGAATAAATTATTTTAAATCTATTTCAAACTACAAAGAAAACTCAAAAAAAAAATTAAAATAAACGAACGAGATCATTTCTACTTAGTAACAAAATTAATCTCAATCAATAAAAACATTTACATTTAAAATTAATTAAATAAATAATGAATAGAGACTGACCAGTTACAGTCCTAAACATCAATCGGAAGATTCAAACAAACAATACTAAATGAATTTAAACTTCACCCTATTGCACAAGCAAGTGGATATCAGGATTCAATGGCCGAGTGGATAACGTGATGGCGTTTGAAGCAAACAGTACTGGGTTCGAGTCCTAGAGTGAACATCAATTCTGAGATGAAGGTACATCCAGTTGAGTAGTCCCAAATAGGACGAAAAGCGCGTCCTGGATTCCACTGCTAGTTTACTATCCATCTTTGCTTACAAATAAATTGAATAAATCAAAAATTATAATAAATTAAAATGATTAATTAATTCATTTGCCTTAAAGTATAAGATCATGTGGGAAAAGAATAAAAGAAAAATTGTATTCACCGTTGATTGAGTCTGTTTTTTGTTTTAATAAAACACAATATATATCTAATCTCTATTATGTAAGATGATATAAAATAAGAAAGATGGGTTCAATGAAAAGTGTTCTCTTTTCGGTGAATTCAACTTTCTTTTCATTTATTTTTTTAAAAAAGAAAAATTAAAAGATAAATCAAATTACTACTGAAATATAACGGTGTTTAAATAATCTTTAATATTTGATATTATGTTTAAATAAAGTTTATTATTATTATTAGTAGTAGTAATAGTATTAGTAATAGTAGTACTAGTAGCAGTAGTAGTAGTAATAGTAATAGTAGTAAAAGTAGTAATAGTAGTAGAAGTAGTAATAGTAGTAGTAGTAATAGTAGTAGTAGTAGTAATAGTAGTAGTAGTAGTAGTACTAATAGTAAAGTTTCAATGTAGCTTTGACTATATATAAACTAATAAAATCATTATATACTCTTATAGTGATGCAGATATGTATAAAAGATTTAGATTTCAGCTTGTATATACTTTGAATGAACTAACTTATCATATGACATTATATCTAAGGTAATTCAACTCATTAATCATTTCATTTTGTTGAATGTAATTTTGATTTATTTAATTTATTCATTATTTATTTATTTAATATTAAACACTTAAAAAGAAAGCCATCTATAATGTGATTTATGTAAATGTTTTTATTGATTCAGATTACTACTACCACTACTACTACTACTTACTCCTGTTACTCCCAATGGAGCATAGGCCGCCGACCAGCATTCTCAAACCCACTCTGTCCTGTCACTTCCTTTCTAGTTCTATCCAACTTTTGTTCATTCTTCTCATGTCTGTCTGCATTTCTCGGCATAATGTGTTCTTTGGTCTTCCTCTTCTCCTTTGGCCTTCAGGATTCCATATGAGGGCTTGTCTTGTGACACAGTTGGGTGATTTCCTCAATGTATGTCCTATTCATTTCCAGTGCTTCTTCCTGATTTCTTCCTCTACTGGATGGAATCTGGTTTGTTCTCTCCCACAGTAGAATGTTGCTGATAGTTTCTGACCAACGGATCCGAAGTATTTTGTGTAGACAACTGTTAATAAACACTTGTATCTTCTGGATGATGGCTTTTGTAGTTCTCCACGTTCCCGCCCCATACAGTAGAACTGCCTTGACATTTGTATTTAAAATTCTGATCTTGTTGTTGGTTGACAATTGTTTTGAGTTCCAGATATTCTTCAGTTGTAAATATTGTTGCTCTTGCTTTGGCGATCGGCGTGTTCACATCATTGATACAGATTACTTTAAAATTAATGATTATATGTTTAATTCAATAAAAATTTGTTATTAAATGATCTCATTTGACTAACTGAATGTGCATTTATCAATGTACCTGCTCATGTGGAGTTAAATGTATAGGTTGTTCAATGTGTACTTTATTCAAAAGAATTCAAGAATATTATCTAGTGTGACTAAGAAGAAGAGGAAACGGCTCTATAAGAAGTTTAACAATCGAACACCTTGTGAAAACAGGTCACACTCTGAGTTCAAAGAAATCTATAGGGTAAGCAGAAGTCTTCCAAAGATAATTATATTTCATCTTCTTAACATTCCCGAAACAATAGCCGTATATCTGAGAAAAACAAAATTGTATGTCCAAAAGAGATTGGTACAACATCTTCTACCATGGTCCTAATATTTTAAAATTATTTTTCTCCTTTTTTTTCTTCATACTCTTCTTTCTTAATAATCATCTACTTCCCCTTCCATCTCCTCCTTAAACCTTCTACCCCCCCCCCTCAACGGGTTTATTCCTGTTTCTATGATCCTTCTGATTACATTTAATCTCAATTTCAACATTTTATCTTATCATACTAAGGTATCCTATCCCAACGATAATTTTCCTATCTATCTATTGATGAATATTTAAACCATTAACAATCAAATGATTACTAGTTTCCCTGTTTAAAATTTGTTTTTCTAATACCATTGTTTATTCTGTAGTGGCGATTGATATGTTGAGCACATAACCATATTATAGCTTCAGGACAAGTCAATTTACCTATCAATCATAATTTATGGGTCACATAGTCCAATTGACAAATATTTTTGACAAATTATTTTCTTCCTTACCCCTTGATTAGTACGTAACCTCATTTGTTATTTATTATCGGATCCATTTATAATGTAATCTTTCCTAGCCTCCTATAGACATATACATTTACCATATAACTATATATATACGAATGTACAGCTTAAGGAAATGATTTCGTCGAAAAGAAAGATTTTCTTCGCTGAATTCTCTTTTTCTTATTCAATGACATTATGAGTTATTTTAATTATATGGGTGTATTTGTGTGTACACTTTTTATCTTATTCATCACATATGCGTAACTTCATATCTGATTATAAATATTGATTAACGCTTGATTAAAGTGAGTTGGCTTACCCACCATCTCCAATATGTGTCATTTTTACTTCGCTCGCTGATATTTACTCATGTGCTTATAACTTTCTGACCTGCGTCATTTGTCAATAAAACTGTAGTTGCCGCTTCTCTTTGCCTTCTGATTTTATCCACTGTTAAGTTTTGTATTATAACGGTTATTAAGATGAACGATTAGTGAAGCACGGCACTACAACTCTACCTCGCTATCACCATGTCTTAAGAAAGTTTATTATTGTTATATCTCGAACTTAAATTCTTAGTATGTCGTGTAATACCTGAGCACTCGAACGCTAGAACCCTCTCAAGTCACAAAATGAGAAGACAAAAGACTAGTAAGTAGGAATGTTATTCCCAAAACAATATTAAATATAGTACAAAAATCTCATGTATTTATAGTTTTTTTTGGCTGAAAGTAAATCATCATTACGGATAACCAATAGGCACATAGGGGGTCCTTCTTATTCAACTAATAGGAGAGTTACACGTTGACATTCTAGAATGTTCCTCTAGCGGTGATTGAATGGAATGTCTTCAGCTTTTTCTGAGCTTCTTGAGGCTTCCATGAGTTTACCAACGAGCTATCCTTACAATCATCATTATTATTGTTATTATTATCATCTTATACATATACTTGTGATTGTACAGCTTTGAAAATGAATTCACCGTAAAGAGAACTCTTCATTAAATCACTCTTTCTTATTGAATGTCTTTATAGGTATATTCCGATCTAATTCTTTCCTTTTCTTTTCTTTTCTTTTTTTGGAATTCTCTTTGTAATTTGAATAGATTTAAAATAATTTATTCAAACAAATTATGCATAATAAATTAGAAATATAGTTAAATAATGATTTAAAAAGGATTCTCGGGTAAAAACAACAACATTGAAACTGTATAAATTAGATCCAGTTTAATTAATTCTAATATTATAAAAACTTAGAAAATACAAATTAACATATGTACATTGAAAGAATTTCGATGTGAAATGTTAGTCAGTGTCGTTTTCGTTCTTTCTCTATTTTTGAATGGATCTATCTTCAAAGTTGAAATCATGAGTCAATTGAAGCTAGACCATCATCGAAAACCTGGAAGCACTGAACGGCCGTTTCGTCCTATTATGGGACTCCTCAGCAGTGCGCATCCACGATCCCGCACTCGCGAGATTCGAACCCAGGACCTACCAGTTACGAGCCAGAGCCCTTAACCGATAGACCATTGAGCCAGCATCCAACGGTGTTAATGTCTAACTTCAACTGATCCACGAATTATGAGCGACCATTCACCAATTGCCTTCAGTGAGTTGTTATCTCACAACAGACGTGGTTGAACTCCACTGGTCACTGCTTCCCACTAGAACTCCAGGACATGTATCTTGAAGTCAGTCACTAGTGAGCATATGATTATAATCAGAAGGGGATTTGTGGAGATTTCAGTATATTTCAAAGTTGAAATCATGAGTCAATTGAAGCTAGACCACCATCGAAATCTATCTTCTATTTTGGAACTTATTAGTAAAACGATTGTGTTTACGAATTTAAATGTGTGTGTGTGTGTGATCAAACATGCATAGGGAGGAGCAATCGTGATCTGAAAATTAAGGTGTGTGTGAACATGTACTAAAATGTTATAAACAAAGATGAATAGTAGCTAGTAGTGAAATACAGGACACTCGTTTCGGGATTTTCACATCTCAAGAAAAAACAATGACAAGAATGAACATCACTATTTATTATGGATATTCTGTCTTAGTGTGAATTGTTCTAGCTTATACTCTATTTCTTCTTGTTCTTCAAATTACCATTATACAATATTTCCGTTCCCTGTAAAACCGATAATATACATTAGAATGGTTTACAAGTTAACAGCCTTAAATATTGGTCCATTTTGGCAACTTGACTGTATGTCGTTAGACATTAATTCAAAGTTATTCATTTGAGATCTAATGATCATAAGCCATTGTATTTAGTAAGGCTAGTAGGCTATTGTACTGTGGTGTATGCTACTGATATAGACAGATATAAGTAGAGTATATGACTAATCGAAAATGGAATGCTTGGCGGCAGAAGGTTGAGAAGATCGAATAGAACGGAACTGAAACAGAGAGTGATTGATAGGGAAATGAAGGAATGATAACGTCTGAAACAATTGATGGACGTTTTGCAAATGAAGTATTTACTATATGGTTCTGAGATTTTAATAAGATTGTCTGTAATTTCATAATCAGATACATTCGGTTGTCCCTACTAGTGTTCTCGTTCACTATAGTACAATTTATTTTCAGTTGAATAATGAATTTCATGGGATAATAACTTGTATTCATCATACTTCATAACTGCTAAACATAACGGCAAAGTATGATAGTGTCGATAAATCAAATAACTTATTTACAAATAAGTGTTGTTAAGACACTATTTTGTGTTTCATAACAAACAATCATATGTAGTGACCGGCTTGTCTCGATGAGAACACAATTGGAATAACAGAAACAATTATTATTATTGTAACCAATTGTACCAGCGATTGTTTTACTGTACTTGTTTAACTGTATCAAACTCACTTCTCGTCCCGCTATCCGCCTTGTTTGGTTCGAACATTCTTACGCTTTGCTCATTCTGCCTGTACTCGTTGGCACGTCTCGGTATTCTTTTGATACCACGAGATCGCCAATAAATATACTCTACCTGGACTAATTAAAGCCTTCTGGTTTGCGAGTTATCAAAGGGACCAAGTCGTTTCTGGGCGCGTAATTGTATTGTAGTGGTGATCATAGTCCATCAAGACTCGACGCCATCTACACATATACAAGAGTTTCAATAACACATAAGTAAAATCCTCAATGGGCTAGTAGGTTCTGCATAATCTATAGGATGGTAATTTAACATCAACAGGTAAATATGAATGTTATTTATAAACATGACTTAGAAATAGAGTGAGAATAAACGGTGTTATATATATGACATACAGAATTCAAAATAAGTTATCTTTGTATATCATATTAATGCCAGTAAAGGTTCGAGTAGTAGAAGAGAGGATTGCTAATTTACTAGAACCTAGGAGTAAGTAGAATATGTTATAAAAAGAAGGTTAAAAATAACATTAAAGAACAATAACTAGTCATCATTTCTGCACAAAAATAATACAGTATGTTAAAAAGACATTGATTTTAAATCTGTGTAACAGGATACAAGACTTAACAGAAGGACGGAAAGTCAAAGATAGTTAAGAATAACGAGGTGAATATCCTAACTGAAACGATAAAGAGCGTCCATCTCTAAAGTTGTTTGTATTATTCCAGCAAAATTTACATAATGAGTGATTTGTTTTATATTCAACTGTTTCTGTAATATCTTAGATCCTGGGTATATCCGTACCCTAGTGTTGGTTTTCGTCTACGCAAGATACTTTGGATCCGTTGGCCAGACACTATCAGAAGCATTCTACTGTGGGAGAGAACAAACCATATTCCATCCAGTGGAAGAAGAAATCAGGAAGAAGCAATGGAAGTGGATAGGACACACATTGAGGAAATCACCCAACTGTGTCACAAGACAAGCCCTCATATGGAATCCTGAAGGCCAAAGGAGAAGAGGAAGACCAAAGAACACATTATGCCGAGAAATGCAGACAGACATGAGAAGAATGAACAAAAATCGGATAGAACTAGAAAGGAAGTGACAGGACAGAGTGGGTTTGAGAATGCTGGTCGGCGGCCTATGTTCGATTTGGAGTATTGGGCGTAAATAAGTAAGTGTTGGTTTTCACAAACGGCGGGTCTTTGATCATAGCGGTCGTCAATATATTTGTCACAGCATAAGAAAACTGATCCGGACAAAAATGTATTGGAATTTAAACACTCCCCCCACACAGCACTGTTCGTGATATCTCAGAGAGCTATTAATGATATGTCATAAAGCGGACAAACAAATATTTTCAAATTCAGGGTCTTTGGCAAACCAATTCTACGTAAATAACGTTTAAAAGATATTAATCCCATTGTTTAAAGGATTTACCAAACAATCTCGATGCGGATCTGAAGGATTATTCAAAGAGCTTCTTCTCATATACAATTCGCAAAGCACAGGAGAGGTATAGTATCTGTTCACTGTATAGAGATCGTCTCATATTCTCACTAAACATGAACGATGTTCTAGAGAAGCTGATACAAATATAACAGGTTAACTCCACCCTAAGCATTCAGAGAGTAGTTTTTAGTGGAGCTAGCCAAAGTAATCTTGGGGATTGTGTTGTTACCTTTATTCAACAGTGATTTTTCTAGCCTTCTAGGGCTTTCAGTTTAGTTGAGGTTATTTGTAAGTATAAATGGTGACATAAGGACATAAGCAACTTGGGTGCGTGCTCTGACCCGTAGTAAATGATAACCAGTATCTCCATTTGAATTACGACGATTATTGACCACCAAGACATAAATAACTACGTAGAGAACAACAAAGAGTTATCTCTTATTCAGACACAAAGTGGGTCAGGGGAAAAATTTACTTTATGTCATGACAAAGTAATTTTCAAATGTTTTAAGATTCTTTAGGTGATATATAAAGCATCTGGCTGTATTAACACAATGGACTGATGGAAATGTATACGGCTTCTGTCGTCTGGAAACTCGAGCGTTGTTAGAAAGCAACTGGACCAACTCCAAGGTGAGGGTAAAAACGGTCAGAAGATGTCCAGAGAACTGTGATAGGTCTGACTTCTGAGCATATAAGAATTTCATATATGTACGGTCATACGATACTGATTTCCGAGCTCCTCTCGACAAAATAATCTTAAAGTCAACAATAGCATGGTTGAGGTTAGTTGGACAGGATATTGTATATTGCAGTCAAATGTACCATAGCGTATAATGTCTCACCTAACTAGTTATTGAAAATGTGTTAATTACGTACTGGAATGTGATGTCGTATCGGCGCTTGACCGACTCCCCTAAAATAAAATTTCATGCAGTAAAACTGATAAAGCCAACATCAATACTAAAGATTTACAGAACACACTGTCATTCGAAAACAAATTATTATTACCACAACTTTCTTTTGCAGATTTATTAACCGTTACAGATCGTTCTCTAACTAGTCGGAAAGTGATAGTGTAGCTGTAAATAATTCCCCAAAATCAATAGCTCATTAAGTGTTCGACATTGGATGCTGACCATGTTGTTTAAGTGGACTTATTTAACTGAAGGCTTTCGGTCATGCATCCGTACCAGATCACGTTGCAACACGGCGTGGGACACAGCTCCTACGTTTCATTAGCCAGCTTATAGTAAAGGTTCCTCGATATATTGGTAACGAATCAAATATATCTATCCTGCCTCTTCTCGTCTGACTTCTGGTTTCTATTTGACTGGGAACGAACGATAATAGAAGATACTACTGGTGGCTAGTTCTAAAACTAGAATATCCGTGGTATCCTCAATAGCAATAACTCAAATACTTCTAATTATCATGGCTTGCCATTGTTAAACACCTTTCTGATGGTTTCCTATGTTCATCAGAGTCTGGTTGTCTGTTTATACACTAATGAGTCATTTGGTACATAATAAAAATTAAATGTACAGTAGAAGGTTCGATTTATCATATTCGTCTTCGGCTTTTCAACTTTCCCGATAGTCCTGGAATAAAGGAATGAAGATGTAAGTGCATATTGAAATGTACTCATGATTATGTAAGCAAGCAAATAGTGAGAAAATACTGGCATATTGTGGTGTTTGAATGAACCAATGATTCTTTTGTTCCAGCGTGATGGTTAACAACCAGGAATCGGATTGAAATAATGGGGATTGTGTCGTTCCACCTTTTGGTGATAACGTCGACAAAGGATGGACTTCCTTCTGAGTAAGCGGCTTTTAGCCGGTCGGTTCTAATTATATTTTGGTTCCCTTCCTAATAGTGGTATAGTACAGAGGTTCATGATAAAGAACTTTATACAGTCCCTTATATTCAGCTTCGATGGACCAGTGTAATGAATGGCGACATATGAAAACGTGTTTTCTAAATCATAAGGCGGTTCGGGATGAAATTCCTGTTGAATGCGGTAGAGATGAGGCAGGTTTAACTGCACGAATCGCTCTTCCAAGCCCGCTTGTATGAGAAGCGAGATCCACATCCATTGAAGGAGAAAAAGAAAGATACGCATATTATCCTGAAAGTCTAGGTGTCGTGCCCTAAAAGAGTTTGGTTGCAATACACACTCGTCAGCTATCAAGTCTGGACTTGGAGATATTGGTGCGGGTGGCAACTAGTTATAGACACACATGACGATCTATCTAATTGAAAACAATTGTTCGCTTACATATGTTGTTCTAATTTTCACAATGGGAATCTTTAATACATATAGATCCATCAAATGACACACCGTGGAATGTAAAGGAGGAGCTCGTCTCTTTAAATTCAAGATATAACATACACACAAACACACAACAGATAAACAATCTACTACGCTGTGATGTTTAAATAAATCAATGACTTCTTGGTATTGATGACTGTTGTAATTTTGAATTCCAAATACAATACATTCGTTCGGGCTCATCTAATACTTCTTGATTAAATTGCGTTATTTCTGGGATTACTAGTCTATACTACAATTCAAATACTTCTGATTATCATATTGGCGTCGCGATGGAGCCTGCGATACAACAGTTGGACGTTCATTCAACTTCTGAAGCTTTTGAGGATTACCTTGAAAGGTTTGAGATATGGAGCATGACCAAGAAAGATATGAAGGGTGACAAAATTGTGGCACATTTTCTTACATTCATCGATCAAGAAGCCTACAGTTTACTAAAAATCTTGGCATATCCAGATAAGCCGATCTCACTTCCATATTCAACTCTCAAGGAATTACTATTAAATCATGTGAAGTGCACCAGTTTTGAATGTCGTGAGAGAGCAAAATTTCATAAGATGATTCGTCAGGATAACCAGAAGGTTAAAGACTTCATCCTTGAATTTCAAAGACAAGCTGCCAAATGCAATTTTGGCGATCAACTTCATGTACAGCTGAGAGATCGGTTAATTGCTGGAATTAACATACCAGATCTGGAAAAGGAGCTGTTAAGAATGCCGAACTGTTCTTTTCAAGATGCTAGAACTTCATGTATTAACTACGAAGCAGTGAATGAACTTGATATTCAATCGATGAAAATTTCTAATACTTTGCTTAGTCGTCATGATGAATTACAATCTCAGGGTCGATCAAATTTGCGTTCGTTTAATCGTGATTTCTATTCTTGTGGGAATATGAAAGGTGGTTTAACAAGGGACTGCAAAGCAAACAACAAATGTGAGAATAAGTTTGGTAAATGCTTATCTTGTGGCAAATTTCATTCTCGTAATTCATGTGCATTTCGTAATGCTAAATGTTTTAAATGTGGCAAGATAGGACACATTCAGTCAGTATGCAAAACTACTGTTCACTTTGCTTCAAGTATTACTAAGTCTTGTAACTTAGATCCCGATAATTCGGCTATTCCTAATGATCATTTATCCTTATCCACCACTTCCAAAGGTAATGTTCGTATCCAAAAGCGATTATATACATCTATTGGTTCATTTCATGACTTTATTGTGGACACAGGTAGTATAGAGTCCATTATTTCATTCAAGAACTTGAAATCTTTAGATCCTAATGTTGTGGTAAAACCCACTGAGGTCTCAATATTGGGGATCACTGGACACAGACTGCTTATACGAGGATGTTGTGAAATGCCAATAAGAAATGATAATTCTTCATATATACCTTGTGAATTTTTGGTTAGTGAAACAGGACTGTCTATACTGGGTTTAAAAAATCTGAAAAGGCTTAAAGTAGAATTGTCTCTACTAGTTTCTACAGAGAAGTTTGATGCTTTACTCAAGGATTTGATAGCTGTGTGTGCTAAGTGTAGTGGGGGTATGAAAATTCAGCCTATAAAACTTCAAGCACAAGGTGATCCAGTCTTTCTTAAAAGACGAATAATTCCTTATGGTCTTCGAGAAGCAGTACATAAGTCACTGAACGATTTGTGTGCGAAAGGTATAATTGAACCCGTTCAGTCCTCAACATGGGGTTCTCCTATTGTTACGCCATTGAAGTCGGATGGCAAGACCCCTAGAACATGTGGTGATTACAGATTAACACTGAACTCCCGTTTGTTGAAGCAAACATACACGACGATGGAGGCTGAAGATATTCTAGATCGACTTCATGGTTCTAAAGTGTTCTCGAAAGTCGACTTGAAAGATGCTTATCTTCAAATCCCTTTAGATCAATCTTCATCTATCTTGACAACAATTAACACCCCTTTTGGTCCGTTCAAATACAACTTCCTTCCATTTGGTCTTAGTTGTTCTCCAGCCATATTTCAGGAAGTTATGAATAAGATAGTCAGTGATATTGAAGGTGTTGAAGTGTATCAAGATGATCTCATTGTTCATGGTGCTGATAAAGTAGATCATGACCAGAGACTTATTGCTTTATTGCGTCGTTTAATTGAGAAGAATATTACAGTGAATCCGAATAAGTGTTCATTTTGTGTATCTAGTTTTGAATGCCTTGGATACCTAGTTGATAGTAATGGTTTTAGACCAGATATGAAACGACTAGCCCCACTGACAAATGCACCGTCTCCAAAAAATCTCACAGAATTACGTTCACTAGTGGGTGCTCTCCAGTACTATTCTCGTTTTATTCCTAATTTTTCTTGTCGTGCCAACTGTCTATTTAATATTTTGACATCCAATTCATTCAAATGGGGTGAAGAACAAGAGTCATGCCTACGAAGTCTGCTAACGTTTCTTCAAATTGATGCTGTTCTTCGAACTTACTCACCCAGTGTACATTCTATTCTTATTACTGATGCGTCACCTGTGGGTATTGGTGCAGTTTTGGAACAAAAAGGTAGGCCAGTTATCTGTGTTTCACGCTAACTTTCTGTTTCTGAACAAGGTTATTCATAAACGCAGCGAGAAGTGTTAGCTGTGTTTTGGGCTGTTAAAAGACTTCATAAATATTTATTTGGAAAGAAGTTTATCATTGTTACTGATCATGAAGCTTTAAAGTTCATTTATCATCCTGAAAAATCCTTAGCACGTTCCTCAGCTGCTATGGTTCAACGATAGAGTATTGCTTTGAATGTTTATGACTATACGATTCAGCACAGGAGTGCAAAACAAATTCAACACGTTGACTACATTTCTCGACAATCATTACAAGATAGACCTGTTAATGCTTCAGACTGCTTGTTAGTGCAACCTTTACCGGTGAGACGTCCAGATCTCATTAGAGAAACTCGTAGATACTTTGGATGTATACTCAGTGCTATACGGAAGGGTTGGAATGCTAATCTGAAACGTAGATTTCCTGTCTATTATTCAAAGCGGGACGAGTTATTTACTACTCCTGACGGTATTTTGTGTTTAAATGATCGTGTTGTTATTCCTCCTTCATTACGCAAACCTGTCCTTGATGATCTTCATAGTGGACATCTAGGTGTTGAGAAAATGAAGTCCTTGGCAAGAATCACATGTTGGTGGCCAGAGATAAATGCAGATATATGTCGTACAGCAAACAACTGTGAGAAATGTCATAAGTTGAAAAGTCAGCCTTCGAAGTGGACTCCATGGCCAGCATCGTCTGAGGCCTGGCAGAGAATTCATGCAGACTACTGTGGTCCATTTCTCGGCAAATACTATGCACTTGTAATTATTGATTCTTTTTCTAAGTGGCCTGAAGTTTTTTTCACAACTTCACCGAATTCTGACTTCACAATTCAAGCATTAAGGAAGGTGTTTAGTCGAGAAGGAGTTCCCATGGTGTTAGTGACTGATAATGGCTCTCATTTTGCTGCAGATGCAGTTACTAATTGGTTGAATGGTATAGGGTGCAGACATCTGTTTACGGCTCCCGGGCACCCTTGTTCCAATGGTCAGGCAGAAAATTTCGTAAGAACATTGAAAATCGCTATTGATTCTATTGCCGCTTCGACATTTAATGAACTGGAGAGGGGAGTAGATACATTTCTACTTCAATATAGAAATGCTAAGCATTCTGTGACGAAAGAGACTCCATCAAAGCTATCAAAAGGAAGAATTCTCCGTTCGAATATGAGGTGTTTGGAGTCTGCAGAAGTTACATATTATCGTGGGAATGATCTTCGACCAGCCACGGGGATCGTGGTGAAGAATGTTGGAAAATCTATGGTGCGAATTCTGGATATCAATGACTTGACTATACATAACCGACACGTTGATCAAATACAATACCAGAATCCAGGTGGGTCTGTTCCAATTTCGGTTGTTAATTCTAATACTAATGAGTGCATTCTAGATAATACAGAGTCTACATCCAATACACCGTCGGACAGATGTAAGATGAACCTAAGAAGAAGACGAACAGTCGACTACAGACACTTACACTCCGATTCGAGCTGTGGCGGATGTAATGTTTAAATAAATCAATGACTTCTTGGTATTGATGACTGTTGTAATTTTGAATTCCAAATACAATACATTCGTTCGGGCTCATCTAATACTTCTTGATTAAATTGCGTTATTCCTGGGACTACTAGTCTATACTACAATTCAAATACTTCTGATTATCATATACGCACACCTGTGGAACAATTAGAACTTACACCAGTATACCTACTCGTTCACCTATGTCATAGCCCTCCCTGGGGGAATTTTCGATAACCTGGCTCTGTGGCAAAACTTGCCACGGCAGTTTGAGGTCCCTCATCATATCGAGGCACCTTACTTAGCCCAATCATAATGAAGTCCAACATGGAATTCGACAAAACCGAGGATCTGTGATGGACACAAACACGAAATTGAAGTAACACAATATAAAACACACAATTATAGTGCAGTACTGCAGCAGATATGACGACTTTTCAAACCGAAATAGGGCATGAGTTGATGAAGTACCTGGTTACACTGTAATCAATCGCCAGTCGGTGGTTATTACTAATTAGGGAAGTCATTTGATCCTAAACTGCCCCCTTCATTTTTGTCAGCTCACCCTGGTTAACAAAGCCTTCTGATATTTTAAACTAGTAACTTCTTGGTTTGAACATCCACCATTCTTCTAAGTCCATCTTTGTTAACAGGAACATTACGTATTATATCAAGCAGCCATTCTTTTGAGTTTAATTTGCCGGTAGCGTGTACTTAATCCCTATTCTACAAACTTCTACACAGTCTCACCCATTTATCACATATTTAAAGGATAGCTACATACTCCATGCACCACCTTGTAATGGAAACCTCTGACATGTATCAAACCTGCTCCCATCTTTTAATTATATGATCACCTTGAGAAATATCTGAATGTGGTCATTCATTATTCTTATGTAAAAGTAATTTATTGGGTGTTAACGCTTTCAAGTCTTTAAAATCATCCGTCACTGGTTGCAACAACCGGTCGTTCAGAATCCTCTCGGCTTCGCTGAGGAAAGTTTATGATTTTTCGTCTGCCAAATTATGTCCCTTGATTATTGCATTTATAACAGGCCTTATAATTCCTACGGGCCTTTCCAACAGGCCGCTACGGTGACTAGCTTGAGAAGAGTTGAGCTTTCATTCTATGTCTCGACGTAATAATCTCATATTAATTCATTCTTCCGATTCTTCTGAATACTTTCTAGATTCCGACTCCCTGTTAGGTTTCCTCTCTGTCACTAAAAGTCTCCCTTGAAGTGTTTCTCTAGTTTAAAAGTCTAAAATGACCTAATGTGAAGCATCAGCAGTAAGAGTGTACAACATTTCTATGCGCACCGCTCTCACCTTTGGACAGGTGAACAGACAGTTACTCCTCTTGCGAAATTCACTTCCCCTCCTAGCAACAAATGACCCAAATAATCCGACTCCCATGTGCTCAAATGGGTGATCACCTTTCCCTGATCTCCATTCTAGAATGAACACCATAATCTGTCATCCCATAGGAGCATTCAACCTGCTGAAGTTCACATTTGTTATTTGTCAGTACGCTGGCAAACTCCTTTATGGAACCTAGATGTCCCTCGGCGGCATAATGATGTACTATTATTGGGGACAAAACCGGATATCTGGTTTGTTGATAACTTGAACCCCAGAAATTTTCCGTTTCATACTATTTTGGCTTGGTATTTTGAAAGTTTTGCTCCGGAAATAAAAAAGTGGAAGGCCTACTGTGTATTTGCTATGATTATTATCAGGATAATATATCCGGGTTGATTACTTATTATTTACGAATAGACTTTAGTACCTGAACTGCAACTTAGCTCTACTCGACCGTGCTTCAATAACGGACTGGGGTAAATGTCGGACGTAACACATAGGCCACTAAATGGACTATCTCCAAGTGATTTGGACCAAGTGTACAGAGGACTTTAACTAAATGACAACCCATTTTCCTTTTTTGGCTAGTAATACTCGGACATCCCTTAAAATTCTGAATAATAAAACCATTTTTCAGTAAGTATACCTACATCAATTGTAAATGTAAATGCCAAATCAGTGAAGCTATATCTAAGAGGCACGTATGGCGATTGACGTTCGTGGGTCATCTTCACTTGTGCTAATGATTTAACGACAAAAGAAACATATTGAGCAAACATGTTTATATCATCATATAATTTATCCAAAACACGGTATTGAATAGTGGACGCTCAAACTCTTCAATCACTATCGTACGCACTCAAGGAAAAACCAGTGCAAAAGCGTGATAACATCGCTGCAAGTCATTACAACACCTGAGAAACATCAGGGAATCTTTATTTTTATCTGGTACCCTATACTGTTGTAGCCACAGCAACTGACTGACAGAACCATAGCAAGATGTCTAGTAGAGAGGGTCACGTCTTAGGGGCATCACTACCTCACTAGGGGGGGAGTGATCTGTAGCTGTAAATAATTCCCCAAAATCAATAGCTCATTAAGTGTTCGACATTGGATGCTGACCATGTTGTTTAAGTGGACTTGTTTAACTGAAGGCTTTCGGTCATGCATTCGTACCAGATCACGTTGCAACATGGCGTGGGACACAGCTCCTACGTTTCATTAGCCAGCTTATAGAAAGGTTCCTCGATATATTGGTAACGAATCAAATATATCTATCCTGCCTCTTCTCGTCTGACTTCTGATTTCTATCTGACTGGGAACGATCGAATATAGAAGGTGCTACTGGTAGCTAGTTGTAAAACTAGAACATCCGTTGCATCATCAAGCCCTTATTTTTGGCGGAGCAACCAAACATAATTCTAGTCTTTCTTGGTTTTTTTGAGTTAAATAAGGGATGACGAGACAGGTACCAATTACCATGACTTTCATCAACTATTATTTTGACTCATCATACCGGTTACCAAACTCTCACGTCTATTCACAGGACCAAGCAAGGTTAAGCATTCCAATTTACGGTATCTAACAATATTGGACGAAACGACAACTTCTTATCCAGCGCAGAACCAAAGACTGTCATAGTTTCAGCTTCATCTGCTGAAGTGCCGAATAATTTTTTCGCACATTATCAAGTTTGGAAATAAATCTACTGGTGACAAACAAGACCATCCTGATTCACATAACCCTAATGCAAATGGTCCACACCAAAACGGATGCTAATGGAAACCAAGTGTATGTACCTAATAGCAACAGTGAACTGGATAAACACCCCAAAAACGACCTTACTTTCAGAGTTAGATGAATAAAGTATGAAATAGAGTACGGAAATGTTAGAATTATATCCAATAATTGTGTTTAGTTCACACTCTGTGTGGGTATTCACGACAGGCCTTCCAAACTTGTATCCTTCTCAAAAACGAACAATGACTGATGCACTAACGGAATTAAATATAATCAGACATCCAAAGTTATTGATGACGTCAATATGGGTTGAACTTGGACGTCAGCTTTCTTTGCATTGTGAAGTCCCGACAACGCGACTGTAACAGCGCCAGTCAATTATGATATGTTTGAAGCTGACAATCAGAAGTTCAACTGTCAGTGAAACCATCCTAACATCTCGTTGATTTGTGGGTGGTAGAAGGTCGTTCAGAATCATATAACTCCTAGCAGCGTGGTGAGACAACGGAAAATTTCAGATTCAAGCTGGCGTTTACGGCCTGCTGTGATACTTTAATGGAAGCTGAAGTTTGCTGGCTATCACTCGACGAAGGAATAAGCCATTGTTTCAGCGCTGATATCCTTGATAGATATGTATTCTAACAACTTATGAAGTGGTTCACACATGTTAGGAGGTAAGAATATCCATTTGAATCTGGTAACGGTCCCACCGAATCATGACGAACATAGTCGAAACAAGCGTCAGGATTTGCGAAAGCACCTAGTGGGCATTTCTTGTGCCCAATCACCTTATATTTCTGAAAGCGTACACAGGAACGTGATCTTCTAGTGACATTGCTCTCTAACCACACAATCCTTAAGCCGAACAAGAGACAACTGCGAAAATAAATATTCAATTTTTAAAGCGGAGAAAAACCAAACAATGAAGAATGGGAAAAGAATGAATTCAAATTCGTAGAATGGCATAGCTCAGCCTTGTAGGCGTGATCATTCCTGTGTGGCCTATACCTTTTATTTATATTAGATATTTTGTTCTATCTCTAGGCTAAATGTGTTCTCCATCATATATTGGTGATCGTGATGATACGTGTTATAACGATGCGAGTGAGTGCGCGTGTGTTCTTGCCCAGTTGATATCGATTGCCCAGTGATACACAAAAGCGTTATGAGCAGTCTTGAATACTACTCGGTCTTGCTATATGCTTAGCCCAGCCAGTTAAGTCCAGAACACAAATAACAGCCTCGGCAATATGGATCATTATTTACAAACATACTGGGTTTATATACAAACCAAACAGACCACATCGTACCAAAAATTAGAAAATAACATTCGTACAATAATTAGCCAAATGTGGCTGTTAGTAGGGGGAAAGTAATCGATAGACTGATGATAACTCAAGAATCGTATAATAATGGGTCAAAGGTCAAAATAAAGCTAATGATACAACAATTATACAATAGGAAATGTACATATTACATTGGTCCATAACTAGTCCTCACAGTTACCATTCATAATTCACCAGGGGATATAACACCTCCCCTTTTTGAGAAACCCGGAGTTGATATACGGATTTTAAATTTCTCGAATTCATCCTCCCCCACGAAAGACTGTTGGATCTTCACATACCCAAGTTACTATTAATGTGACATTATATAAAACATGTTTGTCACATTTAACAGAGAATCCATCAGAACTGACTAGATCTTGAGGATCGACGACACTTGATTTGAGGTCACCAGCGTCTGATTCTTCTGAAACAGTTTCCTTGAATTTATTCAGAACCTCATTAGTAGATAATGAATCATAATAAGTATTTATTCTTTATTATTATTTATTATCATTTAATGCACTCGACATTTTTCTCTCATTTTTATAAGAGATTTCAACAGGAACATATGAATCATCAAAATAATCGAAATCTGGCAGAACTATTAGAGAATCTTGAACGTTAGATTCACTTGAAAATTTTTTGGCATCATGACTGGTTTCATTTGGCGCCACTGTATTTACTATACTGCTCGATTTGTTTCCCGTTTTTTCGTGGGCGGGTACTGCAATTTCATGAGCAATTAGCAAAACATTGTCATTCTGTGAACAGCATAATCCACTGTTTGCACGTCCTTTTTCGGGGATAATAGGTTTTGGACCGTTTATAGGTCATGTCTCTGAAACAGGCAGTACTGGACTACTGGGCTGATCATATGTGACTGCTACTGTTTTGTTTAAATTATTGTTTTTCACGGATTCATTGAGGCTTTCCTCGGCATATTCATTCGTTCTGCAATCGATTTCCAGCTCTGTACGCAATTTAGAAATTAATGCGTCAACTTCCGTTGCACCCCCAAAGCATGGGTGATTCAGCAGCTTTGCGTGTAACTTGTCAATGAAATCCAACTGACTCCTCTTAAAACGCTGCTCTTGTCGCTGGATTAGCGACTGAAATTGATCTGAAGCTAGAGCCATTTTTTACCCCGTCGCCAGTTGTTATAACGTGTGCGTGCGTGCGTATGCCCTATTGATATATGAACTCCCAATTAGAGAGGAATGAATTTATTGATTGGACGCAAATGATACTTGAAATCGTGCTTATCAGTGGCGACAGGAAAATTACAATGAATATTTCTTTGGAGCAATTAGAAGCCTATATGGTGCGTCAAGAAAAGAGGTTTGAAGAGTCCCAAATTAGAATCATGGAAACCCTGATGCAGAAATCCTGCCTGTCCGAGAGAAACCCTGCTTCTAGTGAATCACAAGTATCACAAGTAGATGCATTCAATGGCTTCATACTACAACATACTACTAAGAAAGACTGTGTTGTTTACGGACGACGCATATTAGATTCGAAAGACTTACCGATACCCCTTTACACTGTGGAGAGTGAGTTCTTTGTGTTGTCGTCCAAGTCGATGAGTTTCGTATTTCCACGAAGCTGATCTGTTGAAAGTCTTATGAGAGATGTGCAGTTTCGTAAGAATCATCTGCAAAAACTTACCAGTCCGTCAAGCGTGCGCAGTTACTTTGATACTATCGGTTCTGGGTAGACTAGAATGATCGATACTTTATCTTCTGGAGTGCGAATAAATTTCGCGTCAAAAATATGCCTGAGAAAATCTATGGAGATGGTTCCGATTTAACATTTCTGTATGCCTGCAGTAATATCATGTTTTGGGACTCGTTGTATAACATGGCTCAGGTGCTGGTGACGAGATCCTCAGTTCGACGTTATCGAAATATGAAAGCATAATATTAAGGCCCTTAAATTCGTTGTCAATGGATCACTGGAAAGTTTAAGCGGGACTTCTTGAACTGACAGTCATACTCGAACATTCATAGAGTTCAGAGGGATCGGTAGCAGGCATCTTAAGAATGTTGTTAGCAGACTTAGGGATTTGGTTACACTATTTAAATAAGTCGGTTTCCGAAAAGATAGTCCTACATTTCAGATCTTGAGTGTGCAGCAATAAGTATCTAACTGGAGTTGTCTTCGCAATAAGTCGCTGGTTGTCTCTGGCCAGACGCTAGGTATTTCCATCCATTTTAGTGACCATATACAACGAGGGTGTCCGCGAGTTGTTTGTTGGCTAAGTTATTCCCAAATCTACCTGGTGATCAAACTTGTTTTCAACCAATATCGGCTTTTTATGAGCTAGTGTGCATGCCATTGAAAATAGTAGCGGTCCTGTAGTCGTAATGTGATGGGTAACGTTGCAGGATACACACGGTAGTTATGGTCGTACTTTGTACAGTTCAGGACATTCATGGAGTATTGGCTAAGATTATGGACCGGGCATAACTCAGAGCCAAGAACCGAAGCTCTGCAAACAGTCAAGTTAGTAATTTAATCTACCAACATCTGTTTGCTTAGGTCAATGACTAGGTCATGACATGGTGGCAGACCTAAGCAAATGATTGTCATTGAAATGTCTGCAACAACAAAAATGTGGAGGATGGGTTTACGTAAACCTACGTTTAGAATAAACACGCCTTTCACAGTAAGTGGAGATCAGTCCTCCATTCAGCACCTGTAAATTGAAAAATGGATCTTTTAAGCAGTCGTTAGTATTCACAGTGTAGGCCCTAACTTCTGGGCCGGTTTCCATGGGATCGAGAACTTTAATTATCGCATCGGTGACGCGTAACAGACGGCTACATTTTCCGGCTACACATGCTGTTTACGCATACTGTTAAAAGATTTTCCTCAATGAGCTTTCATGACGAAAGGTTTAAGACTGAGGAAAGTTCAGAGTTTCCCGCGATTTTCAGAAAAGTTACCATAAATGTTATCATATCAACACCAACTAGGGTTATCCGTTGCTCACAGTCTAGAAACAGATTTTTGAGTCATGGGCTTCTAGGAAGATCTGTAATTTAGTTTGTATGCTATCTTTCGAACTCGCGCGACATTGCCTTCACTGCTGCGAGGAACTGTACATGTGGGTTTAAAACACTGCTTGTTAGAGACAGCGTCTTCAAAGCAGAACTAAGCTTCGACGTATATATGTGCGAGGGAACCTAAGAACACAAAAGTTATACCTCAATATATAAATATATGTCCAGTATGTTACAACAAGGTACTAACTAACTGTTTATCGTTTTATGTACCAGATCTATTCAGGGGTTAAGAAGGCTGTTGTCTGTAATGCCTTCATAATGGTGGGTCCTAAACATGGTCAAACAAGAAGCCAGGAATAAAGGAGTTTGTTGATATGTTCAGAAGAAAGTTAATGTGTCTAGAAGTATATAATCTAAGCTGACTAGGTGTCTTGAAGGATGCCCAGCACGGCATACCCAACCGTGATCTATGACAGTACTCGACCTTGCACCTTCAACTAGAATGTGTACAGTAAAACTAGAGAGGTCCATATCCATATCGGAAACTTTCAGAATTGTTTATTTTTGAGATTTACTTTTCCATTACAAACTCTCTGCATCTCGGTAGATGGAGTGTTCTAGTAAACCCATAGATGATTTGATTACAAACTCGTAAGAAGTAGGCAGCCATTATTCTTCCATACACTCTGCAAAGACAAACTTACGGTGGTGTATAAAATGTTCACAAATTCAAGATCAGCAGAATGTGGACTGGCTACTGACATTGATATCAAGACATCTGGGTGAAACTCAGGCTAAATACATGGTGGTAGCTGCTTACATAAAACTATTCACAACAATATTCGGTCAGTGTAAAAGTTATGATCAGTCCAAACTCAAGCCTCCATGTCTTTCAGCCTTACTACAACGTAACTTGGATGACACAAACCAAAATTACCCCCCTCTCAAAAGTAACGAAGTTACTTCAATAGAGTTTCAAGATTAGTTTATGTAAACCTAGGAACTATATATTTCTATCATTTATTTTTGCAGTATGTGTTAAACTAATTTCATTCGAAATTAGTTATTGAACACTCGACACTCGTTTAAACTAACAAAGGAACTGCGGATCAGCTGTTGACCTACAGTCTACCAGTAGATCTTACATCCTATTTCACTAGTAGGGCTCACTATAGTCCACCATA
The DNA here is from genome assembly GCF_000237925.1 of Schistosoma mansoni. Lineage (NCBI taxonomy): Eukaryota > Metazoa > Platyhelminthes > Trematoda > Strigeidida > Schistosomatidae > Schistosoma > Schistosoma mansoni. The sequence continues at coordinate 58,639,622 of NC_031502.1, forward strand.
GGTTGAAGTTATGCTGGAGCAAAATGGCGATATACTATATGGCCAGTTCAATGGCGTCGCTGCAATTAAAAACGACCTCATTATTGCTAGGTCAAGGAGTCTTTCAGTTCGTGATGAGGAAATGCTACGCCTCATAGGCCAATATCTTTGTGACAAGGGACTTAAGTATGATATATTATATATATTGACACTCACTTCAGTGGCACATATACACAGCTTTCTAGAGAGTCTGGAATCACCTTAGAACACAACGATGCAACAGAGTTACGTCATGCTATTTTGGAAGGTAGATGGTTTGATGTAAGTCATTCTCTCACAGTTTCCCTACAAAACTCGGCTTTTGTTCTGGCAGCTTGATATAGTTTATAAACGATGAGACCCAGTTGGTCTAGTTACTTATATTAAACTCGGAATGTAGCAGGTTTATAATCGTTCTATCTCCCCATTTAGTAGTGGTGTAGTTTTTTGTAACCTCAACAGTAAATTTGGTACGAGCTTTAGACAACTACTTAATACGATTGGTAGGTTTAAAATGGAAAACCTTTGACGGATTTTACCGTCCATTCTACTTAAGAAAAGTGTATTTTTCAGTGGACTCTTTATTTACTGTACATTTCATGCATTATCTTTTGTATCTCAATCTAAGAATGTTATAAGATGAGGAGGACCAAGTTGGGTCAGATAAAAATGTAGGGAAGTCTGAATTTTTATTCAAAAGTTAAGTTGCGCTTGCAATGGGGGATCGCTCATTGTAATCCTCACCGTATCCGATGTAATGAATGCTGCAAATTCGCATCATTTTAAAATCAGTGATAACAGCGTTAACACGTTCGCACCCTTTAGTTGGTTTTTCTGAAGGAAGTTACAACTTCGTGTCTTAATTTAGCTTCCTCTAGTCAGATCATGTACTTTAATACAATTGTTACATCATATACTGGTGATTAAGACCACTTGGTATCTGTTGTTGGGGACTTTAGAGAACTCCTAATAAAGCACCGAGTAATTAGGCTTTGGGGTGCTTATTACCACCATGTCTTCCTAAAACAATTCACTAATACTTATAAATTAAATCTAGCAATTATCAACTCAGATTTTTTCCCCTTTAATTACAATCAAGATACGCATAAAGTTTGTGATGTCACTTGAACTTTTCATCTCCACAATTATATACACAATGAGCATCCCATTTTTTAGTTTAATTTTTGGATCAGATGAAACCTAACATCTCAACTACGCCGATCTTACTAGCTACACTTTTAATGCAAAAAAAGTAGACGAGTTCTGTTAATTTTGAAGCCGATGCTTTTAAACATGTTTTTAATCGATGTAAACATATGTATCATTCAGTAAATCAAGTTATATTCTCGGGAGATTTGAGGTTAGGTAAGTAGTTATTTTGTGTATGAAAAACCATCCTCGTCGGATGTATAGGACAGCAAAGCATTGTACTGACCATCTTCATCTTTCACGGGGACCTTCAATAACATTGACAAATTCGGCTCAAACTTTCTGTACAATTTCAAGTGTCTTTTGCTGACTCAAGAGCTTTCATTTTACTCTAGCTCACCAATTATCTGGATTGAATACTTGTAGAAAAATCCTCTCTCACATGATGGCAGAGATTCTCGAGTGTTTAATTGTATTGTAAACTGTCCTTCATTAGTTTCCACAATTAACTACCAATATTTAAGTAGCCGAGTGATATCTTTACAGTTTAAAGTGATAATTGGTAATAAAGAAGTGAGACAACTTTTTCTTGTTTGGTTATTATTTCGACTTGTAAAAAAGCAACTGTACGAAAAAATTCTTTTACACCAATTATCCATTTGTCATTCGAATAGGCTGAAGCCGCAATAGACAAGTTAGCACCCATGATAGGGGATCTAAATAGTGTTGAAGAAGTCCGATTTTTGATATTAGAACAACAGTTTCTGGAAAATTTGGAAGCCAATGAAGTAATGCCTGCCGTTACTCTTCTACGCAATCGTATTACACCTATGCAACGTAATACAGAGCGAGTACATACTTTGGCCAGGTAATGGGGATATTGTTTTACATATTTCCAATTTAGCTTCTTAGAAAATATTGCTCAATTTTTCAAATGTTTTTTCGTGTTTTAGTTGGCATCGGCGTGCTAATGAGGTACAGCAACTTAAACTGGTGTGCACATGTGCTAGGTTACACGTTGCACTTGGCTGACTGACTGAAATGGTATTCCCTGATTTCTAAATTGAAGAAATTGTATGATATACTGTCGTATTGTATGCAACAGGTGTATCACTGTTGTAAACTGTTCTAGCTAATCCGACTTCCTACTGTCACTTCAGGTAGTGAAGATATACAACCAACTTTATCCATTTTCTTTAATGACGCAGTGTTATCCATTACTCAACTGCGGAGAAAATTACCGAAATTGATTACAGTGGTGATATCGTTTTGTTATGTGATAAAATACCAGCTACACACTTCTCATGTAATCACCTACTGGTTAGAGTTTTTTAGCATATTATGTACTCTGTACCATCAAGAATGTAAGTTGTTTCTATAAAACTAGCAGAAGTCTTTGTCTGTATTCACTTTCCGTGATGAGCTATTGAAAATTCTCGAGAAGTTTGTGTATCTGGGAAAACGTGGGTTCTGATTGTTTATATACGATATCCCCTTATTCGGGTTTACAGAAGCTTGTTCCAAATCTTGAATCTCCTCTATTGTCATAATTTTTTCACAAAAATGTTATTAGTAATTATTAAATAGGAAACCGAGATAAACTTTCTAGATCCCACAATTAGTTTAAAACAGTAATAATCTCAGGTCCCATTGACCAAAACTTGGGCTAATGATAGATGAGTGCTGTTGAAATTTTACTTCCTTCTACAACCCACGTAATCAAATATGGTAATTGTAAAAGCCCTAAATGCCCTAGTACGACCGACACTGGGGAGAGTCCGCCCTCCATCTCGAAATGCTCTCACATGGTCACGTGCATACACCCACTGCCAGGGAAGTTCTACTCACTGCCTTCTCGTGGCGAAGGTGTTGTTTACAAAGTTGAGAGGACGAAAAACGAAGGTCCGACGCTTTAACCGGGTTGATGGACACGGAGAGTTGAAAAACCCTGATTCCAAACCAATGGTGCAAATGGGCTCCCGGATCCTGAGAGAGAAAATGGCGTATGAACCAATTATTGGTCACCGCTACCATAGGATTGCATCTCTTTACGTTGCTCCACTGCCTTATGGATTAGACTTTTAGGTCAAAGGCTCCGGGTGTGGCCCCTTAAGAAAACCACCTGCTTCGGTCTGGGCACCCGAACAGTATCCCAGCCCTCGCATAAGTCGAGTGATTTACGTGGTGCATATCTACTTGGTACCCCCTTGTACCAATGTTTGTGTTTAAATAAATAAATAAACTATAGCAAAAATAGGTTTGGGCGCCTGTGCAGTATCCCAGCCCTCACAAAAATCAAATGATTTGTGTGGTGCATATATATTTTGGTGTCTTGTACCAATGTTTATGTTTAAATAAATGAACTAATTCATTCACAAAAATACTTAGATTTTTAAAATTTTTACCCACAGAACAAATATCACTGACCGTTTACTACAAATATACTTTTTTATTTACTCATACAAATTAAAACTTGTTAAGTACTGTTTTACAAACTCAAACACTGACACACCATCGTTGGAAGAAATCAATAGGACGTATTTTCGAGTTTTCTTACTTGAAAACCCATCATGCTTCCGTAAAAGCACATTCTTCGCCTTACAAGACAAAAAAATCATATTTCGGTTACATTGAAAAGAATAAGTAGTGTATCACTTAGTAGATCTGTTGAGAAATTTGCATCATTTGCATCTTTTCTAGTTTTTCATATAAACCTCAGTAACAACTTTTAGCAAAATATTAGAAGAGGTTGGATCTTGATAGCTTCAGTATACTTGTAAACTCATTCCAATAAGCCTCGATTATATTGAGTGATAAGAGCGAAAGCAATACAAAGAACCGAAAATAGTTATTTTATTTCAGTCTAAAATGTCAATGTTTAGCGAAACCGTAAACAAAGATGAATCAGTAGTTCATTCCTAAACCAACTAACTAAAATGCTCAGGAGAACACATTAAAGAGCAGTTCATCTGAACATTAAGCACATTTTACTTCCCTGTTATTCACAAACAACGTAATCTGGAAATTGAGATAATATTGTAGCTCTGGTGCATAAATTATAGTAATATTTAAGATTGAAGGTCTAGGATTATTATTCAAATCGACTGAAATATTCACTGGAATTCGGAAGCTTAAAGTGATTCTACTCAACTTATTCCGGTTACTGTTTGTAAGCAAAACGTAGACATGCTATTCTGGTTAGCGTAGACGTGATAAGGAATAAGATCCATCAAGAGATGAAGTCAATGGCTATTTTGCTGTAAGGGAAGGTGAATATATTACATTTGATGCCCCTAACATAACGTTGACCGATTATTATTGACAACAAGTTGGCTGAAAACCATTCACAGTAGTAGGTCATATACATTCATTTCTTATATCCTAAAAGGTGTTAATATAATATTTTCCCCGTATTTTCGACAATCTAGTAAGATCGATTTTTTTTAAAAATATTGCTTCCTTTTTAACCATCCTCTGTTACTAGAGATTATCCTCTTGTTGATTTCCTCTCGTTTTGTTAGCAGGAATTGTGACAAATTGAACCGATACACATTTTTAATATAGGTTCTGATTTGTTTCCCCTGTTTGTTGATTATTTTTTTCCTTCACTTATCAAAGGCTGGTTTAATATCTATATGCTTACTGCTTGTATAACTGCGTTAGTCAATAAACGTATTCACATTTGATATGTTGTTTGTTTTGCACTGGAAAATATGTCTACATATTAATTTTCTGTCCTATAAAACATAGCCGAATGTATTTTTTTTCAAAATTTATATCTGTCATCCCAATAATTTTGTCAAACTAAATATCTACGTTTCTGAAAAGTGTTCCTAACCTCCCGGTTTGTTTGATAATATTATTGTGTATATATAAAGTTTCTAGAAATAATCATAAGTTTTTTTTGAAGAGGAAACGTCTTCAGTAACTCGTCATTGTATTGAATCAATTTTATGTAAAGGCTACTATACATTCATGAAATTCCCCGAATGCCCAATGGCATTCTAAAGTAGTCCAGAAGAAGCAATAATGACCAATGGTGAAAGCAAATAGCACGTCTACAGCTAAAGAACGTGAGTACCTAATTAAACACAAGTTACTTATATATTGAAATAAAGCGGCGTAGGTCAACTTCAAACAAAAATGAGAAACAACACTAAGAGTGATCAAAACATGTAAGCATAGTAAGGTTTAGTGGATGATCTAAGTATATTAAACACAGGGAACTTTAAAAGTAAAATGGCAAAGTAAACATAAACTAAGCCGAAAACATGATAAGTTCTGGCATGTTTTCCTTATATTTATCCACTTTCTTATAGACATGGTGCTTCCCGTTGCTGATAACACTCAGATAAACCTAAACACTTCATGGAATTTTTTAGATCTACCGCTTGGTAGCTTACATCGAGTAGGTCAAGCTGCTTGTCATTGATTACCCATAGAATACCTAAGTTTTCCAGTTGACTGTAGTATCTCGCACTAAGCAATACTATCTAAAATATATAACCCTTAAAACCATTTAGTTTTGTATCAGTTCAATCTGCATCACTCACTAGACGTCTCAATTATTCAGTCGGCCTGTAAAGTATAAGTTGTAATCTTATAATCTCAGACCTATAACAATAAGCTATATTCCCTTACTGCTTTATATCTTTAACTTATTTAGTTTTTTCAACGATTTTCTTCAAATTTTAGTTGTCTGATGTGTAGAACTGCTGTTGAACTCCAAGCACAAGCAGGTGGTTGGGCTGGAGTAGATGCTGGCAGTCGTTTACAACTGATCAATCGAATACAAGCCTTTATACCAGCACAGACAATGTTACCACCTGGGAGACTAGAAGAGTTGATCAATGAATCCGTTCGTGCGCAGTTGGCTTCATGCATATTTCATAATCCTCCGATGGGTGTCCAAACTGATATAAATAATATATCATTACTACAGCGTCATTCGTGTGGCATGTAATTATTCATTCAAACTACTTGTTTTATAGCATAAAAACGTTATCATCTGACACTTAGCTATGAATGATAACGGTGATTGACTTTTTGAACACAGTCTAGTTGTTGGAAACCCCTGACTGATTCAGTAAAGTGACACGAAACGGGTTAATTCACGGCTTTTGTTCCCAGACACTAAAGTAATGTGGCTCACTGTCTGATTTATTAGACTACAGACAATTCCCTACGTTATATTTCCTTTGACTATCTCATTTATTAACTTTTACTTAATGACTTCAAAATAAGAAAACCATATTCCTATTAAACATCGTAATTGAGTAGTGTTTTTAGTACGTTTTCAGCATCATTTCTACTCCATGTTTTTATAACGTTTCATTTCCGCCATCATATCTATCTATAAATTAGTACTCATGTACACAGTTGTAAAACCAAATATCAACTGGATTTATTACATAAAGTTTAATGACACTACCTAACTATTCAAAGTGGAATCCGTCACATATTATATAGAATTGGACGTCCCTAATCAGTGCCCCAAATCTGTAACATAACATCTAAAAGCGTTAATTAATTTAAACTATAGCCATAAAATGACACATTTTACCATGTCACTGCCTTCAGCAAACACTTCTTATAAAAGCTCACATTTGATAGCTTAATCAGGAGAAAACATTTCTACCCATAATTTTGTCCATACTATCTCAGTTGTGCAACGACTTAGTAACCAAACCTCGAATTGGATATTCATACTCCTCCCTGCCTACTGTGGTTTGATTAGCCGGATGATTTCACTTGCCCTTATCTAGTAGTAGCCTATTAATAAAAACACTACCACCAATCATTTGATTGTATGTTCAGACTCTGTTGCACCTACTTGAGCTTTGTCATCCAGCTCTTACAGTTTATATGCTACTGAAGGCCAAGTACATAAAACTATACTTGGTTAATAAATTATATTAAGTTACTAACACCTCACTTGCTCTAGCAGAAGACTCTGCTGACAAATTAAAGAACCCTCTAACTATCTTAAGCAATATATAAACGTGTTTGGGATAAGATTCTCTCCCTCAAATTCAAAGTGTCACCTCAGTGTTGGCCTGCATCACCTCCCGAATTATTGATAGTAAGTGAAGTAGTCGAGTGCAGCAACCGTTTCATCTATTTCGGAAGTCTCACCAGTCATGATGGGCTGGTGGCTAACAAGTTTTCAACACGAAATCAGTAAACTAAATTGATCATCAAGAACTTGCCTCACTTGTGAAGTAGGCGATTTATCTGTATGTCAACCAAAAGATGAGTTCACTACTCACCAGTTCGCCCCGTTCTACTTTACAGATGTGAAACATGACCATCAAGAATAGAGGACATTCGTAGTCTACTAGTATTCGACCATTGGTGTTTTCGAAGCATCGCTCGTCTATTTCGGGACTACTACCTTGGGACTCGTCTTAAAGCAATTTTATCTCGCTGTGCTAGTGTGGTATGAAAACTTGAACAGATGCACGTCTCGGGTTTCATGTTACGTATAACTGTTTGCCAATGACACATTTGGTAAGCCTTAAAGAGGAACGAAGTGAATAATAGAAACATCAAATTGATACATATTCTGGATTCTAATACTATCCAAATAATAAATATGCTATTAGTGTTAGATTGTTATAGCTTGACAGTAAGACTTCTGGACATCTTTCAGCAGGAAAGTCATGGTTGGTTGGTTACCTTAATAAAGTTTTTCAGTGTTGCCTTTTATTTAAAAGTCTCAGCCAAAATAATCATGTCATGAGCCTAACAACCTATTGTAATATAATCCTATCTTTCACCCTTAATCTCAATTTAGGCAAGATTTCCCAGCATTTTGTATCCAAACTTTGGACCATCAAAGAGATTCTGATCTATGGTTTTGTCAGTTTTCTCCAGACGGTAGCTATTTAGCAACTGGTGGTAAAGATGCAAATGTTGACGTTTGGCGTGTAGACTCTGTACGACATGCTGTCTCATTTTTCCGAGTATTAACTACACCTGCATATATCGGCTGTCTGTGTTGGTCCCCTGATTCTAAAAAGTATATAATTATAATACTTTTTTTATTTCTTTAATATACTACCGTCTTCTTATTGTATTTGTTTAACCATGTTGATATTTGGTTATAATATAAACTATCCACCGAAATTTAATGTGTTTTAGTCAAAGTATGATATTTTATTTTAAAAATATTCGTTCATCATCTGTAAAAGTCTCTGCAAATCAAAATGTCGGTATGATTTATAGTATTCTCCCCAATAAATACATGAACTGAGCCACTTAAGTTGCCAATTCCAAAAAGTCATTTACTCATGTTGACTAAAACTTCCAAAGTGTACGATCTCTTGTGCCTTCCGATCGCTCATTTGCTGTCCAAATGATTACATATGAAGTGAATTTAGGGAACTCGTCCTTGCATACAGTTCTAAACAAGTATTTGGCATTGGAAAATTGTGTTTTAAAATCGTTCGGAAATTATTGATACTTAACCATTTGTTGCAAAAAAACTGAGTTTGGATTCTACAAGTACAAAATCGAATGTGAAACCACTAAGCACGCAATGGACGGTAAGACGTAGAACAATATGTGAACTGAAGCGTCTGACATCTAATGACTTTCATGGTTGTTTGAAGCAATAAAAACCGGAAAGAAATAATCGTGTTGCTGCAAATAGCGAGTATTTTAGAGAAGAAACTTATATATCATATATTTTGTTGAAATCGTTTTTATGACCTCAGTTCCCATATATTTGTGAACAGATTACGTGTCACATATTAACACAGAGTTGTTTGGGATACGTATTTGTTTCCATTCGTTCTTCACTTTTTTGATGCTTTCTGGAATAACTGCATACACCACCACTAAATACATGTTTTTTGTTGAGGTACGTGACAAATTACCGACTATGGTTGGTGTTAGTTTATCGAAATTTAGAAAATTAACAATATCTGCTGAAGTAAAATTTATTTCTATACACTTCTGACCAAGGAGATATCAAACTATGAAGTCACTGACGGTTTTGTCTCTAGTTATGAATCATCCAATGACTTTAGGCTCTGATTAACATAACTAGGAATCGATTCATTCATATCTATTGCTCTTTTGAAGTTAGTGGATTGTCATGGGGTCACATTAACATTTGTCTGTCTTCATAGCGATTAATTTTTATGTCACAACGTAAACACCTTGCTATCATCTACAAAATATATGCTTTCATCCTACAAAAGTCTCTAGGGATATTTTTTTATTACTTCCAGCTCTCATGGGTTAATCCATCTCTTTGACTATGTACTAGCCGGTTAGAAAATATCTCATCTAGTTGTGTAGGAAAGTGTTAGTTCGCTTGTCAAGTTCCATGAAATAGTATAGCTCTATAATGGGAAGTAATGTTGATCAAAAGTGATGGCAGCAGTATAGATTCATTGAGATCTTATAAATCGTGCCACTTAAATCTTGCGTGATTTTAACCGTTCTTTTTATTTGTTCATCCTTTTAGAAGGGCATAAACGTTTTCTAAACCTGTTGTCCGCTCATATTAGGTTATGAATATTTCATAAATCAACGACTGTCCTGTACTCAAACTTCACTTAGATATCTCATTTTCTTTTCACTAGATTGGCAGCCTGTTGTGGAGAAGAACAAAGTTCCATCCTAGTATTCGATGTATTCAGTGGTCAACAATTATGCAGTCAGAAGGTAAACGATGAAGATGTCTATTCAACTGCCTCATTCTTCTCTGATAGTCGTAAACTAGCTTTTGGTGGTTTGAAAGGGAGCTTCTATGTAATGGTAAGTTTGTAAGACTGGTTAACTTCACGAATATTTTATAGAATAAATTTCGAAATCTTCTGCTCGTTATATTACGCATCTTTTCCCACTACTCATTCAAAATCTAATAGAGCATTGTTGAACACAACGTATATTATAAGTATTTGCCATAACTCATCAAGTAAACGTTTGTGTACTTAGCTTTAAGGCACAGTGTCTGTATATAAACACTAGTAGTACTATCCTGTCTGGTCCAACCGAAATAAGTCAGGGGTTCGCACCCGCGACCTACCGATTGAAAGCCGAATACCTTATTATTATTTGTCTGCTGATATACGAGATGTGGTACTTTTTAATGCGTTATCTCTGCTAACTTGGATCTTTAGCTTACTATTTATTTTCGTTCTAGCAATCAACCTCCAACTATTTTAACACCCATCATTAGTACTAAGCGACTGTACTATTGTTATATGTTTCGTGTTTGTTTTTGAACTTTATATTAGTCTGTTGTTTTTTCATGTACTTATTATTAATAGGATACTGAAGATCAGGGTCGTGTACTCGCCGTGGTTGAAGGTTATCGTGTACAAAGTATGGCGGCTATATTCCCACCGATACCAAGTATGCTTTTGCCTAATGGCACAGAATCTGTCCAAGTCAACCCTCCACCAGATAGATCTACTCCAGGTGCACCAGATTCGCCAGCAAATGGGTTACTTCAAAATGGTTCCACAAACGATGCAGTGAATAATCGTTCAGAAAATCAAATTGACCAATTGTTAGTTGCAGACAGCCTACATAGAATTCGACTATTTAGATTTGGTTTGGTTTGTTCAAATACGTCGTCTAATAATACAAATACTACAGCAGATACTGCTGACATACCACTAAGTACAGTCACTACACCACATGAAACTAGTACCACATCTATATCGACTGTAACCATTTCCACTCTGTCTGCTTCATCTTATGCTCATACACCTGGTGAAGAGATTACAACCAGTACAACTATCGCGACAGCAACAACTACTACTAGCAGTAGTAGTATCAGTACTACTACTGCATCAGCATTAGCTGCCTATTTATGTTCAAGTGGGAGTGCACCAGGTGCCCCAACTTCGGTTAGTATTTCTACATCAGCTAGCAGTGGTACAACTAATCCGGGTAATGTTAGAAGTAGTGATAGTAGTGATAATAACAATAGTAGTGTAATAGCCACAAGTACTACAGGAGAAAATCCTGGTGTAGCGACAGCATTAGCTGTTGCACGCTTAGCACAACAACAACAACAACGTTTATTACAATCATCAAATCCTATGGCAACAACAAATCCAGCATCAACATCATTAACTGGTAATTTATCTTCATGGTATCAACAATCTGGTGCATATCAAGGATCAACAAGTTTAGCGTATACATCAAGCTCTTCTACATTACCACGTAAGTATTACAAATAGTACACAATTAAATAATAGTCGGTATAGGGGAGAATATCTATAACTTGGATGTGGTATTCTCTGAACTGGATGATTTAATCATGAGATTTTCATTATCTTTCTAGACACTAGATTCATCAGCACATTATTTTGAAAAATCACAGTGGATTATCAAAATCTGTATTTATTTATCAAAACACAAACATTGGTACAGAAGGGCACCAAAATATATATGTAACACACAAAATAGTTATCATTCAGTTTGTTACTACCTCTGCTATTCTGGGACCACTAGACAATTTCGTCTCCGTGCTAATGGGCCATGAAAAATCAAACCGATGTACATGCGGTACCAAGTTCTATGTTGTGACTAACTGACTGGGCTGGGATACCGTTCAGTGTCTAAACCAAAACAGGTAGTTTTCTTAGGGGTCTACTCCCCGAACATTTGACCTAGAGATCTAGTCCACAAGACAGTGGAGAAATGTTATCAGATGGTGTCCCATAGTAGCCGGTAACCGAGAATAGGTTCAAACGCCATTTTTCTCTTAAGGATTCCGGAACCTATATGGATCATTGGTTTGGATCCAAGGTTTCCCTTCAAAATTGTCAGCATATACTCAAGCTTCTTTTTATTCCTCTTGTTGAAATGTGACTGATTGGTTTGAATTTTTAGTTTAGAAGTGTTGGGATGCACTTATGAACCGTCACTATCGAGTTTACCCAAGACAGTTTATTGTATCATCAAACCATAATTCACATGTAGATTCACTATATCCATCTGTTTTTGGAGATCCGGACCATAACAATCACGAGATATTCTCATTCAAAATGTAGTAGAATCTCCTAATGTAATGACTCGTTTCTAGCTGTACAACAAACTCATGGAACTCAGAATAATTTCTAACTAAAGTTTTAATAAGGCCCCAATGACATTGTACCCGGCCCCAAACTGTTCAGAAAAGGAAATAAAACCAAAGGTTTATTTCCACTTTATCTGACGATGGCACAACGTAAAGCGTGAGTATTTTTAAAGTCTTAGTGTCCGTAGGAATCAATCAGGATACAGTTGTCATGGCGACTGATTCGGCGTCACCTCTCCATTTGGAAATTTCAACTAGGGGCCACTAAATTCTTTTTCAACTGATTTTGTTCAAATGTTTGAAAAATGATGAATTTTCTGATACTGAAGTTCTCTCAGCTATCATTTTAGTACACTATGTTTTGTTATTTCCAGTTAAACAAGCATTCATTCTCCGTAACTGCTGAGTTATCTAAGTTTCATAACTATTGATTATTACTATTTCAGCGGGTATTTTATTGGATATGCCTATACTACCTGTCAGTTTAACTCGTCTTGGACCACCCACAACTCAGGGTTTGCAAGCTCAATTAGGTCTTCAACCTATATTGCATCCAACTGGTTCTTTGCATGGTTCAAATCCATACACAGTTGTATCATCTGGTGCAAATAATCTAGGCACTACTGGTAGCAGTCTAACTATTTTATTCGGTGCTCCTTTGGATAGAACTTCAGCTTCTTATGCAACTACTCCAGTTGGTACTTCTGGTTCAGTAACAACTACTCCGACAGGTGTACGAGCTTTAGCTGCTGCAGCTGCTGCTTTAGCCAGTGTAAACAGTCGTCAAGTTCATTCTGTCTCTAGTGGAACAACAATGTTAACAGTGTCTACATCACCTGATAATAGTGGAGTAGCTACAGGTCGTTCATCTGTTTCCGTAACAAATATTGGCTCCACTGTAAGTACATCTACTTCTAGTATTAGTACTACTACTGGATCTCCATCTAATCCAACTACAGTTTCAGCATCTCTACCAGCAACTGGATTTTCTACATCAACAACAAGTACAACTACAAATGCTCATGCTAGTAGTCTGTCTACAAATGGTAGTAATTATGGCTTAATAGATCATAGAACTCTTTTTAAAGAAACTCATCCTGTTCAATCAATTATGATTTCACGCTCAGGAACTATGGCACTTCTTACGATACATAAAATGGTAAGTTTAATCATTCAATATTTTCTTGTTTATAAAAAAGAAATAAAATTAACTTAACTGTTGTTTTTAATCATAAAAATTAGTTTAGTAGTAACTGTGGGGAAAAATAAAGTGATACAAATAAATTTCTTATTTCCAATATTAACATGTGAGTAGTATGTGACTACATTATTATAGAGTACACAACTCATTACATTTTTGTTTAAAATTCTTTAAATGATCAATACTTGTACTGCAACTTCATCTTTCTCAATAGAAATATATGATTGTCATAAATTGTTAAGAGTAATCAATCAGATTTATCTGATAGAAATGAGCATTAGGTGTTGAGTTATGCAATTTATTTACAAATAAAAATGTTGTTTTCTAGCGTCATAGTTCCATTTTATCTTTTTCATTAGGCTAAAGTGTTCAAATTTCAGTTAGTAAGTTTCAGATTTGAACCTCACTACACCCTTACTTACTTACGCCTGTTACTCCCTATGGGGCATAGGCCGCTGACCAGCATTCTCCAACCCACACTGTCCTGGGCCTTCTTTTCTAGTTCTATCCAGTTTTTGTTCATTCTTCTCATGTCTGTCTCTATTTCTCGGCGTAATGTGTTCTTTGGTGTTCCTCTTCTCCTTTGGCCTTCCGGATTCCATATGAGTGCTTATCTTGTGACGCAGTTGGGTGATTTCCTCAATGTGTGTTCTATCCACTTCCATCGCTTCTTCCTAATTTCTTCCTCCACTAAATGGAATCTGGTTTGTTCTCTCCCACAGCAGGTTGTTGCTGATAGTGTCTGGCCAACGGATTCGAAGTATTTTGCGTAGACAACTGTTAATAAACACCTGTAACTTCTGAATGAGCGACAGTCTTGTACGTATTCACGCCACCCGTAGCTGATTGCAATATGAACAATCCAAATCCAGATTTGCGTTGCCAAAGGGAGAATCTCAGTAGCACATTGGCAATGACTGGCCGGACTAGGCGCTGGAAAGAAACAGTTTATCTTCTCTTGGATCTTAAGTTTATAAATTCTTCGCAATCTTTTTATTTCACTAATTTATGTTTTCTGCTCGAATTGTATCTTCGAAGCCGAATCTTCTTTATCACCACTAATCCTCTTACTACCTCTACTACTCTGAGGTCTCCCCTAACAATTTCATCTCTCTGTGTTAATGAGGTGTAGCAACTTAAACCGATGCACACATGTACCAGATCCTACGTTGCGTTTGACTGACAAAGCTGTAGAATGAAGTCACCATTTCCTGGCCTGTGACCATCAACTCCTAATTGCCTATCCAACTGTTTCTCGTCTGTGTCTTGTCATCTGACCTTAGCATTCATATCTCTCCAGCTATCACCATAATATTTGTCGAATGCGTTTTCTTGAGTTAATGGTTTGAATATCGTTAAGACTCATCCTTTCTTTCATCGGTGTGTAAGCGGAGACTATGAAAAGGTTTTTCAAAGACAACGAAATCTATCAGCTCTCCGATATGTATCAAAGTACAAACATCGATTGAAGTACGTTTAAGTGACATATGTGGAATTATGGAAACTATCAGATCTCGTAATCAATGACAACGTTAATAAAATCGATAATCCAGTAATTAAAAACCGTTTAGAATAATAAATTACGATAACCAAAGTCTTATCAATAGTTAACACATCGTAATTTATTATTCTTACTATTATCAGTTTACCTGTCTTCCTATTATCAACTTGTACTTTTACCTATTATGTGCAGTGACGTAATCTATTTCATTGTGATTATTGATTCAAAATGCCTTGATTGGTTTAACATTTTCGTATAAATATTCATGTATATTAGAGTAAAGCCTGATGACGATCTAATTGAAAACAATTATTCGCTTACAAACTAAATTAGCATGTAATAGTCCTGGATCCCACTGCTATCCACTATCCATCTTTGCTTACCAATCCCGAATATCGTCTTAAAAAGTAATGAGGCGAAGCGATCGAATATTTTCTTCATAATTATTCATTACCATATTTATGTGTGGGTGCTGATACTACCTACCCCGACTCCAAGGCTGAAGAAGATGATTTTTTTAAGGGATTGACTACGGACTGAACTTTTGACTAGGGGTCAAATCCGTGAGACAATCGAGCAACGTTAGGAGATCTAGTCTCATGACAATCAGCGACCACATTGAAAGTGTTTGGAAGCTTGCCCACTGAAACTTCTGTGCATCAGTCATAAATTTTATTATCCATCGTAAAGTAGCAAAAGATAAGAAAGTCACAATATTAATAGTTAGGTTATTCAAAGTTGATGATACCGAATCTGGTAGATGGGTTTGGGGCGGAGCAAGAGGGTAAAACACAAGCTTTTTCATCCTAAATCTCCCATCATTATCAACTTAATTAAGCCTCATCGAGTATAGGTCGCCGACCAGGATTCTTCAATCAAATTTATCCTGGACTCTCCTTTCCAATTGTTGTCACGTGGTATTCATTTTTTTCGTATCTATCTCCAATTCCCGGTGCAATGTGTTCTTTGGTCTTTCTCTTTTCTTTTTACCTTGAAGATTCAAAGTTAGGGTTTACTTAGTGATATAGTTTGATGGTTTGTTAATTTCCTCAATGTTTGTTCTGTCCACCTTCAGCGTCTTTTCCTAATTTCTTCTTCAGCTAGATTCTAGTTTGTTTTCTACTAGTCTGTTGTCACGGATGGTATCTCAGTCAGTCTTGAGTGCTGTTAGAGGTATGAGGGCAGTTATCACTTCCCGGTTGCCCACACCGTGGAAGGGTTCTTCTAGGGGTACCTGAAAAGGAAATTGGGCTAGAAGTGGTCTTAATGACCTGAGAGCGTGACCGCAGTGCCCAAGGGACAACTGCTTGAGGTCGGTCACACACGACCTTTTTGTGGGTAGTTTTTGTGTTAACTCCGTACTTTAAAGGACCTTGCCGCTGGAGACGGAAATCCGTGGGATAAGGCGAGGTGTGCATTTTTAGGGTCGACCTTTTCTAACTCCAACCCTCCTTGTGGGAAGGCAGCATCGCTGTCATGCTGGTTGTCTGAAGGAAACACCTTACTGCTGTCACACCCCTGTACAGTCAGCAGTACGACTTCGCCTTTGGACCTTGGGTTTGCTGCTTTTAGTCTCACCGCTCTTCAACCGGCCTGCCTGGGATGTTAGGACCTTGAAGAACGATTGTTTCAGCCAGTATAGCTGAATCGGTTCATCACGATAGGCAAGCCCGACCACCATGTCAAGGTAGCAGCAACGGTCGGGGCTGATGGTATCTGGTCAGCAGGTACGAGGTTAAGTATCAAATTCTCTATTTGTCATTTGTTTTTTTTCACTTTTCAGTCTAAACTCTTCTTGAGTAGAATAAACTTATCTAAAACGTTTTCTATTCAACAAATAAACATATACGTGCTCACATTAAACTTTCATTCAGATTCTTCATCGGTATTATTTTTTGTCGTATTTTAGAAAATCAATTCAGTCGTAAGCGGTTAACATGTGAATCCATATATATAGTTAAAACTATCATCTATAAGATCTAAAGTGTGTGTGTGTGTCTGTTTGTTTGTTTGTTTCTGATGATGTTTTTAAACATTGAATATTGTAAATGTAAATGAAAATTTGCAGTAAACAAATTTAACCTTGTTTCTTGTATCAATTCGACTGATTCACTTTCGGTTCATCATATCCATATACAGTAATAGTTAATCTCTTAAAGGAGTACTTCTATCAATTTTTCAAAAGTTTAGATTATCATTGTTAAAGTACTTTTATTCTCTTTGTATAAGAATTGCACATGCTTAAAATGATTATTAATCATAGGTTAAAACTATTGATTTTTATATTATGAAATTGTAATTGTAATTTATCAGTTGACATTTTTCATGAGTAAATGGATAACGCAATGATGCTTGAAGTGAAAGGTACTGGGTTCGAGTCCAAAAGTGAACATCAACTCTGAGATGCAGGTATATCCAGCTGATGAGTCCCAAATAGGATGAAACGTGCATCCTAGATTCCACTGCTAGTCACTATCCATCTTTGTTTATAATGCTTGTGAATTTTAAGGCTATATCGAGGCAATACGCACAGTATGTACATATGGCCAATAAGAGACTGATCCATTGCAGTCCTAAACATCAATGGGAAGATTCGAACAAATAGTACCAAGTGAATTTAGTAAATGGATCTGTTTTTTTTTGCTGTATACATTCGATGTCACGGTTTATTAAGAAATGTAACAAATAAGTGATAATGATCAAAAATTATTGAATATACTTAGTCAGTAATTGATTTTATTATAGTTGTTTGTGGAAGGTAAATTAAATTGGAATCTACTCTTAAAGTGATGAAACTCATTTACTTACTCGTGGAGGAGCATAGGTCACACACCAGCATTCTCCATCCAACCCTGTCCCAAGCAATCCTTTCCAGTTGTTATTCATCCTTTTCATATCTGCTTCTATTTCCCGGCGTAGTGTGTTCTTTGGTCTTCCTCTTTTTCGCTTCCTTTTCGAATTCCAAGTCAGGGTTTACCTCGTGATAGAGAACTAACTCGCTAAAAAAACGCTAACCATAACAAAAATAATTCATGAAACTCATTTACCAGGTATAAATTTGTGTGTGATTAGCTCTGATGTACATTTTAATTATGATGTCTATTGATATTATCTAGTTATTTAAATGGGGGGGGGTAAAATGTAGAACAATGATTTCAATCAATAATCATGAATATCTATCTCTGTAAAAAATAACAACCATAGAAACAGTGATGAGAAAGTTGTATTTATTTCTGTTTGATGTTTTGCATTATAAACAAAACCCTATTAATTTTGTCCTAATTATTTACATTTTTTTTAAAATTAAACATAAAAAGGGATTACATCTATGGGATTTAGAAGCTTGTGCTATTCTACAACGATTTGTTGGGCATAAACAAGATACATTTCGATTATATTCTACATTCGGTGGAGCTAATGAAGATTTTGTAGCTACAGGAAGTGAAAGTAAGTTGTGGTTTGTTTTTCGTTGAATACAATCTTACAGTAAATTTTTTCTGAGTTTCTAAATAGATGATGGTTTTTACCAACTTATGGCATAGGTGAGATATCCATATGCCAACCAAAGAACGAATTTACTGTGTGACAGTCCGCTCCGGTCTACTTTATAGATGAAAGACATGGCTATTAAGAATAGAGGATATTCGTGGGTACTAGGATTCGATCATAAGTGTTTTCGAAGCATTTCTCGTGTACTTTGAAATCACGGAGTTAAGCTATGTCTGGGTTAGCTATAAGGTACTAGGATGGTAAATCAGTTGATGAGGTAGTAAGTCTTCATCAACTAAGGTGGTTGGGACATATGTTATGCATCCCCACTTACCTCGAAGGACGATCTTCGATGTAGGAGTAGGTTAGAAGAAAGCTATGGGCGAGCAAACCGAAGCATGTCATCAATTCATAAAGTCATTGGCAAGTGGAGTGAACCACGTTAATAGGTCTAGTCTACCTGGTCGGGGTCTACGTAATTATCGAAATTAATGGTTACAGACCCTGAATGACATGGCTCAAAACCGGTTTCAATGGCTCAGGTGCATTTGTTCCTTTTCTTCACCCAAATTCTTAGCTCTTGAATTCCTCATAACTTTTGTTTTTGCTTCACTGAAATATATTTTCTTGAATCGTGTCTTTTCAATCACCATTGATACTGTTACTAACTCTACTATTTCTGGGATTCAGCCTGACAATTTCATCTCTCTGTACTAATGGGGCTATGACAGCTCAAACCAATGTACATACGTACCAGGTTCTACGTTGTAACTGACTTGCTGACGGGAAATAAATTTAATGATCCAACTTTTGCGTAAATTTCATATCTTACCGATTGAGTAACCGGGCTTATTCTATTTGACTTATTATTGAGTAACTACACCTTGATATATCAATGGTTACATCAAATAAATCACCCACTGAACAAAAGGAAAATGAAGTGTATTTTGATCTTACAACTCAGTAGGTTTAGATGTAAGTACATTGAACGGAGAAATATTGTGGAATTCAATATTCTATATTCCCGAATTCGCTTAATTTGCAGTGACCATGTGGTGTTATCGATGATATCTGTTCCACTCCCAATGTGTTTGAACTATACGAGTTCCGATATACTTTGATGTATGAAATTATAATCAACCAGTTCTCATGCAAAGATTGTTATTTCCTAGCCGTTGTTAACTATGATAAATTATTTAGAAAAAATCATTTCTAGTAACGCTTTCTAATCATTACCCTTTGCTGAGTTTATCGCTCTTATTTATTTAAAATCTGATCATTTAGGATACAATGGACCTATTAGTCCATGCTGTTCTCGTAATTAATACTGAATTTTCGTGAATGTATTTTTTGTAAGCTACTGGAAATTTAAAGTGTGGTTTATTTCCTCATTTTAGAGTCACAGAAATCATGATTGAATCAGTCGCACATGTTGCTTATTCCATATCCAACGCGTCTAATTGTCTGTCAATAATAAATACCGATAGAATGCTAAGGTTTCACTCTTATTTGAAATGGGCTATGTTAAGTTTATGTTACCTGTTTGGAGTTCGTGCGATTGTCGCAACAAATGGTTGGAGACGTTAGGCTGCATTAGCACGTGTGTGAGAGCTGGGATGCTGTCCGAATGCTCAAACTGAGGCGGGTGGTTTTCTTAGGGAGCCACATCCCGAACCTTTGACCTGAAAGTCTAATACACAAGGCAGTGGAGCAACATCAGGAGATGTAATCCAATGGTGGCCGGTGACCAACATAGGTTCATACGTCATTTGTTCCTTCGGGATCCTGAAGCCCATGTTCACCATTGGTTTGAAATCAGTGATTCCCAACTCTCCTAGGTGAATCCTCTTTATCCATCAACTCGGTTAAAGCGCCGGACATTCGTTTTTCGTCCTCTCAATTTTTTAAAGAATAGTAATGTCGCGAGGAGGCAGTGAGTAGGACTTCCCTGGCAGTGGTTGTATGCACATGGCCATGGGAGAGCATTTGGAGAGGAAGAGCTGACTCTCCCTAATCTCGGTCGTATCAGGGCATTTTAGGGCAATGTTTTCTGTTACTCTGATACTTGTCTTGATATTTTTATCTCTATGTTCGAAAGTGATGTAACAGCTTAAACCGATATATATATATATATATATATATATATATATGCTCGATTCGTTCCTTTTTTAATTAACAAATATATATATATATATATATATATATATATATATATTAGTGCCAGGTTCTACGTTGCATATTACTGACTGACTTTATTGTTCAGTATCATTTGACTTTAATTACCATTGATAACGTAAATGCAACAGTGATGACCTTTATGTATTCTGATGAAAATAGCTTAAAATGATCAAATCAAAACTACCTTCAACTGTAGAATTTCTCATTTTAAAGTCGGTCAGTTAGCTACAACGTAGGACCAGGCACATTTATGCATCGGTCCAAGTTGTCATACCTCGTTAGCACAACAAGATGAACACCGGATCCCTAGAAGTAGTTAATTTAGTGGTGGTAGTATATGAAAGAAAGGTTGTATATAAGTATATAGTATAGGAAGGGAGAAAGTTATGAAGCAATTTCAATCTCAAGGTTTAAGGGAAGATAAAGAGTGTATACACCTACGCCATTGTGGTCGATTCTGAGCCATGTCACCTAGAGTCTCCAACCATTGGTTACGATAGTCGCTCTGACCCCAACCAAGTAGTCTGCATCTGCCAACATGGCTCAGACTAGAAGTAAGTGACTTCAAGCTCTGATGCCATGTTTTGGTTTGGCTGACCCTAACTCTCTTCCAGCCATCCCCATTACTAGTCAGTATAGCGCGTCTTGGTAATCGGTGTTCAGGCACACGTAACACGTGGCCTAACCATCTCAGTCGATGAAGATTCATGACCTCATCAACTGATTTACCATCATTCCCTAATACCCTGCGTCTAACCTCACTATTACTTACCCGGTGATCCCAGTAGATGCGAGCAATATTTCTAAGACATCTGTGGTCAAATATTAGTAACTTACGAGTATCTTCTACTCTTAATGGCCATGTTTCACAGCCGTAAAGTAGAACAGAGCGAATTGCTGCGCAGTATACTCGTCCCTTGATTGATAGACGGATATCTCGTCTTCGCCATAGGTGACGTAATTCGGCAAAAGCCAAACGAGCTTTTTGAATCCGTGCTGAGATTTCGTCAGATACCAACCCATTAGGGCTGATCAAACTTTAAAGATAAGTGAAGTTGTCGACGCGTTCGACTACTTCACTCCCTATCCTTAATTCAGGTGTTGACGCAGTTTGTAAATTATGTGTAAGAATCTAATTTCATTGAACTCAGTTTTTCCTTATTGTCGAATAGAATGAATCATTGGTTTGTACTATTCATAAAATACGAAATAGGTGTTGTTTTCGCTTATACAGATATTGATCTTCATTCAGGGTCATCCAATACATGGACTATTTTCTTTCCCTTTTAAGTTTGTCCACTCTTCTCTCCCTTATTATGGAACATGTACTTTACATTATGATATTAACATTTTTCTATTTCACACAGTATTCACATGACAATGATTTGTCAACTTATACTGTATGCTTACTGCAAAATTAATACATACATGCACATACAGTTAGTATTATCTCTAATTTATATGACCTTATAAATATACAGATATATACATGTTTAACCCATAACCCACATGAAACCAATTATTTTCTGTTTCATTCAACTTTTTATCATTTAGCACCTACTGGCTCAACTAGAGTATGTCATTAAAATCACAAACCAACCGAAGTTAGATAAGCATTAAGAACCCAGAAGCACTAAACAGCTGTTCAGTCCTATTGTGTGGCTCTCCAGAAGTGTGTGTCTACAACCCCACTGAGAATCGAACCTAGAACCTTCAGGTCTTGCTGTGAGAGCCAAACCCTTAAACCACTTATCTAGGGTTTGATGGTTTACATGTCCAGCTTCAATGAATTCCGACATTGCATGACCATCTTCTATTGTCTTCAGTAGGTACCTGCCGCATACTCGATACGATAGTTACAGCTTCTGACTCTAACTCCAGAAATTTTTATCTTGAAGGTAGTCATTAGTGAGTGCGCAATATCGAGGACTAATTAAAGTTAGGCATTAACACCATCGGATGCCAGGTCAGTAGTCTGATAGCTAGACTCTCCCCATGAGGCGTAAAGGTTCTGGGTTCGATCCTCGGTAGGGTTGTGGATGCTCATATCAAACAGCTATCCAGTGCTCGGTTTTTGATAGTTTTCTAACCTAGATTGGCTCGTAATTTCAATAATATTCATCAATTTCCGTAAATCCCCTTACTGATAACGTATATATATTCTTTGATAACTTTCTCATACCTTTAGTATATGGTGTTTGTAGACTCTCACATGGCCACATGCATACAACCACTGCCAGGGAAGTCCTACTCACTGCCTCCTCGCGACATTACTATTCTTTAAAAAATTGAGAGGACGAAAAACGAATGTCCGGCGCTTTAACCGAGTTGATGGATAAAGAGGATTCACCTAGGAGAGTTGGGAATCACTGATTTCAAACCAATGGTGAACATGGGCTTCAGGATCCCGAAGGAACAAATGACGTATGAACCTAT
Source organism: Schistosoma mansoni (assembly GCF_000237925.1). NCBI lineage: Eukaryota > Metazoa > Platyhelminthes > Trematoda > Strigeidida > Schistosomatidae > Schistosoma > Schistosoma mansoni. The sequence goes on from NC_031502.1 coordinate 58,662,641, forward strand.
GTTGGTCACCGGCCACCATTGGATTACATCTCCTGATGTTGCTCCACTACCTTGTGTATTAGACTTTCAGGTCAAAGGCTCGAGGTGTGACCACCTAAGAAAACCATCTGCCTGGGCAGTATTCTAACCCTCACACGAATCGAATGATTTATGTGGCACATATCTATTTGGTGCCTCCGTGTACCAATGTTTATATGTTTAAACAAGCAAATAGTTTGTAGGTAGTTGATGATTTCTTAATGGAATTTTTCATCAAAACCTTTGATAAGAAGCTCTCAATGTACATACATATGAAAGAACTTGTATTTCCGTTTTAGGAAATTAAAAATATTATTACTGTTATAGTGTGAAATAAGTGGATTGGTTTTTCTGTCGAAGAAAAAAAAATCAAATAAAGTACATAAGTCACGTTTTGAAAGAAAAAAAAGAAAGAAATGCTGTCTTGAAAATAGTATGCACTAATGTTAACGTTCAATGTTCGATTATTGTTTGGGTATCCCTTAATTAAAACTTAGTGATATCCTCCTTATGTAAAGTTCATTTACTGAAATGAATTAATCCAACTACATTCACTGTTTATCATATTCACCATACATCTCTGATTTAAAAAGTATGTATATATTCATATCAATCTTCATCTAGATTCATAGAATTTTAAATAAGATAAAAAGCATGCTCTCGTCAATTAAAATAAATACTGAATATTAATTATCAGAAGGGATTTTGTGGAGATTTAGTACTTTCATAGTTGAAAGCGTGAGTCAATTGAAGCTAGACCACCATGGAAAACCTGGAGGCACTGGACGGCCGTTTCGTCCTATTATGGGACTCCTTAGCAGTGCGCATCCACGATCCCGCACTCGCGAGATTCGAACCCAGGATCTAACAGTCTCGAGCCAGAGCCCTTAACCACTAGACCAGCGAGCCGACACCCGATGGCGTTAATGTCTAACTTCAACCAATCCACGAAGTTAAACAACCGTTCACCAATTGTCTCCAGTGAGTTCCTATCTCACGACAGACGTGGTTTGAACTCCACTGGTCACTGCTTCTCACTAGAACTCCTGGATGTACTTCTCGAAGTCAGTCACTAGTGAGCATCTGATTATATTAATTATCAGAATGGGTTTTGTGGAGATTTAGTATTTTCATAGTTGAAAGCGTGAGTCAATTGAACGGTTGCTCAACTTTGTGGATCAGTTGAAGTTAGACATTAACACCGTTGGATGACGGCTCAGTGGTCTATCGGTTAAGGGCTCTGGCTCGAGACTGTTAGGTCCTGCGTTCGAATCTCGCGAGTGCGGGATCGTGGATGCGCACTGCTGAGGAGTCCCGTAATATGACGAAACGGCCGTCCAGTGCTTCCAGGTTTTCGATGATGGTCTAGCTTAAATTGACTCACGCTTTCAACTATGAAAATACTGAATAGCTAATCTGTACTTAATATATGCATCACCACAGTGTAATTCGATTACCTCTGAGCTTGTCGACTGTTCAGTTGCAGTGGTAAAGCTCACTACTTCCAACAGTTGATTTCTAATTTTGATCACCAGAACTCCCTAATTCGGGCAATGCTGTCCTACCTTCGTTATATTATCTGTATAGCTCATCATTTAGTACACCAGTCTCTACGTGGTTACTGCGTAGTCGTATTACCAAATGTCGATCTCATTTATGTGTAATCTGAACTTACTCAGAAGTTTGTGCATAACAGATAATTTGAGAGATTATTAAACTTCGGTCAATAATAAGTTCCTGAACTATGTATTAGATGTTCTATTGTTATTAATGTTGCAAATTACTTCTTTTTATTTGATCTCTTTATCTTTTTGAGCATGTGCTTGCCTATGTTATTAAGTCTAAATAAATATTTTTTTCTTAAAGATGGTCGAATACATATTTGGCATGTCGGTAGTGGTAGTCATCCTATACATTCATCGCCTGGTACGGGAAATAGAGATCCAATTACATGTGTTCATTGGAATCCAGTATTGCCTACAATGATTGCTTCAGTAAATGATGCTGGTGAACTATGCATTTGGGGACCACAACGTAAGTGAGCCGTTTTTCATTTTGCCTATTTCCATCTATATGGTAATAATTAAGAATTACGGCAGAAGTATATTGTACGGTCAAACCAATCAAATTAATGATAGCTGCCATTAGATTTCAATGATGAATAGCTTGTAAATTGTTTAGGACTATGTAAAAGCTCACCAAAATTTACTGATGTTTCTTTACTGAAATGCTGAACAGACTAATAACGAATCTTTGAGTCTCGATGAGAAATTTATTAGTTTTCTATGAAAACCATAGAAAACAAATCGACCTAAAATACACAACACATTGATGGCAGGATTTTTGAATTTTTCAAAGCAGACTGAAATTTTCTAGAGTTGTGCTATACTTTTTATGGACGAACCAATCAGATTTAAGGCGATACCTCATGGATATTAGCGCGAAACCCATTCATTTGGCTACAAACGATTTTTGCATTATAGTTGATGTCAGTTTGTGATGAAAACCCTAACTTCGTTAGTTGTTATAAGTTAGCTGGAACACACTCCTTTCATGTATTGTTTATTATTTCTTACGGGCTTTGTTAGATATCAGGGCCATCTATTTTTCAGCTGCGCAATCATTGCAATACGTTTTCCTGGTTGATGTTAGTTTTGACCCACCAATCGATATTAAACATTTGTATCTGGTCAGTTTTATTTTCAAAAATTTATAACCTATAGTGAAACTGAAAACCATCACGGTTTCTACATTACCCTCATATGTTGTTTGTGAAAGTAAAAAGCGATCAAAATGGGATTCATTCGTTTTGTGCTGTACAGTGGAAATAAATTTCACAGGAGTAAAACAAATTGTAAACCTTAGCCCATGGAAATGAATGACTGTTGAGCAACCTTAATGTGTATATGTATATATTCCGATCAACCATTAACTTATTTTCTTTGTGAATTTACTCACGACCAGTTTTGTTTGTTTTTTTGTACATTTCTTACAGGTTATGCATTAGGTAACGGTCAACCGATGGATTCGTCAACTTAAGTCTTCCACATTCACATACCTATCCATACTTGAATTTTTTTGGTCTTATAACCTACACTCTTCCCCTTTTTTTCAGTTAATATTTGCCGTCCACGACTGTTTTGTTATTGGATAACAAGCTCCTCTGGAATCAAGCGTCACTCATTTATTTCTTCACATAAGTAAACAACTCCTATAATCTATTATTTTATATGTGTCACTATTATTATTAGCAGTATCACTAATAATAGTAGTGTTTACACTGCCTATTTTGAACTGTTTGTGGTAACTCTACGGATGTGTGTGTGTGTTGTAATAACCAAACGTTATTATTCTACATGAACTTGAAAACTGGGTACTACCTTAAAACGATCAATTTTTCCTACTATAATAATATTGTAAACTTTGTGTTCGTGTTTATCTGACTGAATTCTACTGTACAAGTATGCTCAAACCCAGTTTTTTTAAACGTAGTAATTTCGGCTGTTTTAATGATTTTTGTTGTTGTTGTTGTTAGTTATCACTAATTTATACTCTTTTTTTAATTAAACCACTAATTTGTTTCCTTTAGAGACACTTTCACACCATCCACCACCCCCCCCTCTTCTCAATATATGTACCTATATGTTTTCTTACTCTACTTCTTATAATAAGCAAAATTTTGTTTGAAAAAAACAACAATCGAAATTGCACCGAATCTTTTTAAAACATTGTATGCACACGATATTTTCCTGCTTGTATGGATTAGAAGAAAGACGTGTTTTAACCTAGTTCTATAGTCTTACTACTTTTTTTTTCTTGTAATACTACTTGTTCAATATTATTTAAGCCAATTCCTTTTATTGGAATAGACTATTATAATGATGACATATATATGTTTCCATAGGTAAAAAACTTTCCTTTAGGTTTGTTCTTAATATATATATATAATTACAGTGTTGGTGTCTAGGATGGTTGCAGGTGAAACGAAACACTTGAATTCTTTGTTAGTGAAACAATTCCTGTTTTTTTTGTTGATTGTTTTTTGTTGAGTCCTATATCGGACAAAATTTCCTCCTTTTTTTTGTTAGAAATAGGCAAAAAAGAAGTCAATCCTCAGTTAATTAAATATTTCAAAATGGTACTGATGATAGGACTTGTGTATTTCCGAGGAGGAAAAGTTGTTATTTCTATCGAAAAATGTATGACTGTGCATTGGATGAGAATATATAACTTTAGTGTGATTATTTTGCCATATAATATATTATTATTCTATTATAAATCAATAAAACTAACTACTATTATCATTCTAACTTATTATTTATATATCACACTAATAGTTTATTGATACAAGTCCATCTTGTGTTTTGAAAGGACTATATATATACTTATCTGACTATCCATTTAATTCTTGTTTTTTTTTGTGGTTCTAAATACTTTGTTTTGGTTATTATTTTATTCAAAATAACTTGAATTATATATACTATACTACATTATTGTTTTTTTTTCTAATATATACATATACGTTAATACAAAATATTGTTTACTTCGCTTTGTTGAATTCAATTTAGTTACTCACTTATCCAAAGGGCTATTGTTCTGTAACTTCACATCATTAGATCGGATGAATCGATAAGTGTTATAAACGATAGGATACTTGTTACTAGGTAACGGTCAACCGATGGATTCATCAACTTAAGTCTTTCACATTCACATACCTATCCATACTTGATTTTTTTTTGGTCTTATAACCTTCGCTTACTTTTTATAACGCTAGGATTTCTTCTTATAACAGTCCTTTTACTTTTTACACGTATGTGGGACGTTAATTTACCTAAGACGAATATCTATACTAGATTTCCCACCCGGTGTCTATTCTACAGGACTTCAACACAACTCAAATCAAGAACACAAGATTAGCCTGACTACAACGTCAATATATATTTCCACACCAAAATCCGACACAATCCAACAACAAGGAACAGGATAGGGGAATATATAACAATTGTCACACTATCTACATGTTTGACTCAGCAAAACGATCAATCATTCTCACCAACACATCAACAATGATGTTGGATTCAAACTTATATTCGTTATAGTTGACACTTACCACAATAAAGTGTATTTAATTCAATTCACGGTTTTCGTATAACTATCACAGGAAATCATTATCTTTAAATTTTAATAAACGGTAAAATGTCTCGAATATGATAGTATAATTTACACTAAAAATTGCATATTCATTTACCTATATAGTGGTTAGTTCACTCTATCAGTTATTAAAACAGAACATATCAAAAATCTGAGGTATATAATGTTATATAATTCGTATAATTATCATAACTTCTAAGATGAACAACTGTCCAATAAAACTTTATGAATCATTTGAAGATGTGAAAATAAAAGTATTGTACATAATGAAATTAGTTATTTGATAAATCAAATGGAAATATAAGAAAATCAATCACAATAAAAGTATTTTTCGAGAAATTAAGTGTTATAAATGGCAAGCCCGACCACCACGTCAAGGTAGCAGCAACGGTTGGAATAAATGAAAAAGAAATACATTGATAATTTATGTGATGAGTGTATGTTGAATATAACTCATTCAAGATGATTTTTCATAGTTTTGACTTCTATATTCAATAATAAGACGTTGAGCTTCGTCACATACTTTTTTACCTTTTGCTTCTAATATATCTAAACACTTTGACAATGCATCCAATTGAGCATTCAATTGATCATACTCTATTCAGTGATAAATCCATAAATAATGATTTTAAAAAAAAGGTACATTAAACATAATCCAATCGAATATACATGGAATGTTCTATGACTCATTATTGATATACAACCTGATGGCTTTTTAGAAATTTATAATATCTAGGAAGCGTTTGGATTTTTTACGATTGGTGAGATTAGAGTCATATCACTTGTGTTTAATAATATTAAGATGCAATGTGTTACAAGAAATTTTCTTGGAAAACCTCATGTATGTTTTAACCACTAATATAGAGGTTATTGACTCAATGACCGATTAAGATTACAAAAGTAATTAGGTTTTTCAAACCAAGACACTACACCAAAATTCTGAGCATCTATAAGCCTGTGGCAAAAACTATTGAGTGAAATAGCCTAAAGCATATGTTACCATTTTTTAAAGTCCAAGTACACCCCCAAATGCCCTGGTACGGCCGAGAGTGGGGAGAGTCCGCTCTCCCTCTCCAAAAGCTCTTATATGGCCACGCGTATATATAGCCTCTGCCAGGGAAGTCCTACTCACTGCCTCCTAGTGGGGAAGGTGTTGTTTACAAAATTGAGAGGAAGAAAAACGAATGTCCGGCGCTTTAACCGGGTTGATGGACACAGAGAGTCTACCTAGGGGAGCTGGAAAACCTTCATTCCAAACCAATGGTGTATATGGGTTCCAGTATCCTGAGGGAACAAATGGCGTATGAATCAATCGTTGGTCACTGGCTACCATGTGACTGCATCTCCTTACGATGCTCCACTGCCTTGTGGATCAGACCTTTAGGTCAAAGGCCCCGGGTGTGGCCCCCTAAGGAAACCACCTGCTTCGGTTTGGGCACCCGGGTAGTATCACAGCCCTCACAAAAATCGAATAACATGTGTGGCGCATGTGTATCTGGCGCCCCTTTGTAAAAATATTTGTGTTCAAATAAATAAAAACACCCAAGATCTTATGAATCTTATTACTTTAAACATTCGTTACATTGGTCACTACCCAGTGGTCAACCAATGTTAAGTACGTCTCAGTTCTACAGGAGGTCAGTCGCGGCTGAGATAGCTTAATGGTAATATCTCTGACTGTGATGTTAAGTGAAATAGGATCGAATCCGCCAGGGAGCATAAGTTCCCTCCACATTACAAGCACACGAAACCTAAGTTCAAGGTTTCCTGTCGACTATCTCCGATCACCACCTTACATCTCAACATAGTGTAGGTGGTGTCGAGTCACTTTGACTAGTGCCCACATTGCAATTTGATCGATAGAATTTTATCAGAGCTAGGAAGGACTGACATACATGGTATTGGTCACTATATGGTGACTAATCAGTCGTAAAACCCCATACTTACATGCTTGTCATCCATCCTATCATTTTAAAGGTTCCGTATAACGGTATGGGATTTTACGTCATCTTAGTTATTTTTAAGTTGAGAACATGAATGTCCACCACTTTATTACCTTGTTGGGGGTAAAAATAGAAATAATCTTAAAATCTCATCGAGTAAAACATAAATTACAGCCTAGATCACAATCAAAACATGACGATATATAAAGATAGAGAGGAAAAAGTATTCAAAAAATGCAAATGGAATACCTTCTTCAAAATCAAACTGTGGTTGTGGGATACTGTCGCAAGGTGATGGGACAGTCATTTTCAATAAAGAACGCTGTTTTAGTATCTATACACCAGTCTTGTTAAATGAACACCAATAGTCATTTTTACCACATTCTACACAGGGTATCAGAACGTCCCTTTCAGTTAGTTACTGCAATGACAAAAGATAAAACGGTTCTCGGTTAACGTACAGTGAAAATAGTAATATTTATAATCTCATTCACAAAATAATCAGCCACAACATATTATGATCGATAGTTTTAAGTAGCCACTATTACTATAATAACGAACATAACCGTAAGTATAACTTTAGGTAGATAGTTGTTTAAAAAACTATGGCAGTTAGATATTGTTGTAATTTTTGGTGTTCATTAAATCTCAGAATTCACAATATTAATCTGCTTTTCAATAGTCCAACAGGCGTTTCAAAAAAGCATTATCAGTGAAATATTTTCTATGTTTAACTTTGTTATCAATATACTTCTTTCACCATACATTGATTTTCTAACTTACATGTGAAACTCATTGAGTGAGTGTTGAAAAAGCTTGTCTGAGTTTAAATGCACTTATAATCAAGTACGCATGCCTAGTAACCTATAACCTGTTCTTTCTCTTGTAAATCTTTTCAAATTACAATAAGACTTGACACTTATAATGAAAATGCATAACGATCGACGCTTTAGCACCTATCTAATATTCGTAATCTTGTACAATATGATAATTCAATAAATTTCTTTAGACATGTACTATTTTCTAATGTTGTCGATTACAGCTGTCGTGGGTTTATTATGAAAACAAAAGCGAATATAGAAGACACTTAGGGTTAGGCAAAAGATGTGACAGCCTAAGCATAAGCGTTTTGAAAAGTACAGTGGTATTGTTTCTCGTTGAGTTAAATTCACTGTTTTGATCGTAAATTACGTATCAAAACTACTGTTTACACTTCAATTGAATTTATTTCAGTTAACGTGACATCCTATTTGTGTGTTTTGGTCCTGCTTTTGTGTATTTACTGCATCAAAGCATTCTTGGTCGACTGCGGCCTGATTATTTGATCAAGGTTGTGATTTGTCTCACATATCTACCTTGCCTATCATTTTACTTCATTCTAAGATGGTCGGCTCTGCACACAAGTGTGGACAGCCATATTGTTTATTCCCCGTGGAAGAAGGGATGCAATGTGACGAATGTAAGAAGTGGTTTCACAAAATATGCACCCGCTTAAGCCCTACTACCTATAAAAGGTGTTCGAAACCCAATTCTCATTGGCTCTGTATGTTTTGTTGTTCAAGCAAAACATTACTCATTCAGGAAGCCGTTAGCCTTCTAGCGTTAGCTACTAAAAAGGTCGTCGAAGGCCGTGCCGGCAACATGGATACTGATAACGAAGATTGTATCAGTGTCGTAAATGCTGCCATGGCATGTACCAGACACACAATTTTGCAACACGAAACAAAAATTTCTAATCCGATACAACTAATGAAAGACACGCCATTAGGTATTGAGGGACAAGTTGCTTTAGCAGTGACTGATGACCCGGCCAGTACCACTATCGTCCAGAGTAGTTCCAATCTGGATGCTGAGACTGGTGGGAAATGGATTACGCGGAAACGTAAAAGAGAAGGAAAAATACCCAAAAAAAGCGCACGTATAGTCGATAAGTCCTCGTTGGACTCACGTCCTGCGCATCAGGCAACTCCGCTTAAGTCCAAATGTAAGAAAATACTTAGAACTGTTGTGGATGGGAACAGTTTGGCTTCACCAAATGTTGCTGTGAGTCACTCGCTCGACTCACACGACACTGTTATAAAGAAAGCCAACAATAAGAAGCCAGTAGCTAACCGGCAGGATCTGACATCACGGTCGAGAGCCGTGAACACGAATTTTAAGGAAGTCAAACAGGTCCCTAGTGTAATCATTTGGAACTTGGAAGAATCGAAAGACACCGATCCTGCTAAGAGACATGCCCACGACCTGCAGTTGGTGGGATCTCTCATCAGAAATGTACTGCCCGATGAGGTCTCAGGGGTACATATCTCGAAAGTCATCAGACTCGGTAAATATGTTGGAGGCGAAACCCAACAAGGAAGGACCCTTAAATTAGTACTTGGTAATTTTAAGGAAAGAGACGTAGTACTGAATAACGCACGCGAAATTCAGGACTCAAATATTCGTATTCGACCAGACTGGCCACTTAAGGACCTGACTACCCGAAAACCCTTAATCGTAAGGTTCGTTTCACCGTTTAACTTTCGTGTTTTTAACTCTGTCAGGGCATTCTTCCACTTGATCCGATCCTCAAGGGACCTGTTTAACTTCCTTAAAAGTCGTGTTCACGGCTTTCGACCGTGATGTCAGATCCTGCCGGTTAGCTACTGGCTTCTTACTGTTAGCTTTCTTTATAACAGTGTCGTGTGAGTCGAGCGAGTGACTCACAACAACATTTGGTGAAGCCAAACTGTTCCCATCCACAACAGTGCTAAATATTTTCTTACATTTGGACTTAAGCGGAGTTGCCTGATGCGCAGGACGTGAGTCCAACAAGGACTTGTCGACTATACGCGCGCTCTCTTTGGGTATTTTTCCTTCTCTTTTACGTTTCCGCGTAATCCATTTCCCACTAGTCTCAGCATCCAGATTGGGACTACTCTGGACGATAGTGGTTCTAGCCGGGTCATCAGTCGCTGCTAAAGCAACTTGTCCCTCAATACCTAATGGTGTGTCTTTCATTAGTTGTATCGGAGTAGAAATTTCTGTTTCGTGTTGCAAAATCGGGTGTCTGGTACATGCCATAGTAGCATTTACGACACTGATACAATCTTCGTTATCAGTATCCATGTTGCCGGCACGGCCTTCGTCGACCTTTTAAGTAGCTAACGCTAGAAGGCTAATGGCTTCCTGAATGAGTAATGTTTTGCTTGAACAACAAAACATACAGAGCCAATGAGAATTGGGTTTTGAACACCTTTTATAGGCAGTAGGGCTTAAGCGGGTGCATATTTTGTGAAACCACTTCTTACATTCGTCACATTGCATCCCTTCTTCCACGGGGAATAAACAATATGGCTGTCCACACTTGTGTGCAGAGCCGACCATCTTAGAATGAAGTAAAATGATAGGCAAGGTAGATATGTGAGACAAATCACAACCTTGATCAAATAATCAAGCCGCAGTCGACCAAGAATGCTTTGATGCAGTAAATACACGAAAGCAGGACCAAAACACACAAATAGGATGTCACGTTAACTGAAATAAATTCAATTAAAGTGTAAACAGTAGTTTTGATACGTAATTTACGATCAAAACAGTGAATTTAACTCAACGAGAAACAATACCACTTGTAACACGTGGAATCAGCAGTTAGGGAACAGCAGTACAGATCTGAAAAACAGCACAGCACACAATGTTAAACGAGGACTTCACACCAAAAGAGAACACAGTGGGAATCACGATCCTCTTTATATCAAAATCAAAAAGCGCGGTGCGCAAGAGTACAGCGGGAAGAGTCAGTTTACAAAGTAGTCTTATGAGTCATCCTGTAAGCTAAGTGTACATAGGGCTTGCCTTTCTTCCTCTAAAGAGTTTATGTTTGGTCGCCCTGCAATGGAAAGAAAATAGAATGCATTAGTATATCATACATAGCAATTTCAACTCCGTTACACACTTGTACCGGTAATAAAAATCATTACATGCAACATTAATAATGTGAGTTTGTATTTCTCATTGCAGGGCAACAAAGAGTGAATGCACTGGAAGAAGAAAAAGAACAAGCCCTACGCGGTCTGAACCTGCAGAATAACGAGTAAAACTATTTTGTAATAACTTCCCCCTTTTGTACTAAAAACCGCGTTTTTCAATTTCAAATATATCTGTTGCACCAGCACACCGTGTTCTCACTTCAGAGGCACTTGTCTGTCCTGACTGTTGTGTTGCTGTTTCAGGTCGCTCCTGCTCCCAAGTAAACGTCAAAATATAACGTGCTACAAGTGGTGATGGAGGTATTTACGTCAAGACGCGATGAAAACTATGAGGAACCACCAGTCATTCCAAGCAAGCCAGCAACCGGTGCAATCATCCGCCAACCACCACTACTGGGAGTTTCGTCGGACTACGCTATTTGGAAGGTCAGGATTACGACGTGTCTACGTAAGGTTCCAGCTGCCGAACATTTTGACTACCTCCTATCGTGCTTAGACGATGAAGCAGCAAGAAGGGCGATAGCCAATGGTTTTACTGCAAGCAACTCATCTGCTCAGAACTGGAAGATTCTTGATGAATGTTTTCCGTCAACAGTAGACACTCAGCTGGGGACCATGCAGTTGCTGTCGCGTCACCAGAAAATGAGTGAGGAGCCCATTGAATACCTACACTCTCTGCAGCAAGCCGCAATAGTAGCCTTCCCCAGCGTAGACGTCTCTATTCGGGAAGAATTAATACGTGCACGATTTACAGAGGGTCTCTTGCCAGGTGCACTACGACAGCACCTTCTGTACACGCCACCGAAAAGCATTCAGGACCTAGGAACCACAGTCCTTCGGTTCGTTGCCGCGGATAAGCTATCAAACTCTTTCAATACACCTCATTTGTCAGCGAATGTTATTGAACAGCCTGGAGTACCACATCAGTCCGACCCTACTCAAACTATTTACGCGGTCAAATGGCGCCCCGATAGACAGCCGCTACGAACTAGTCAACATAATCGGAAGACGGAGTGTTTTTACTGCCAACGCTTTGGCCGGAGAGCCCGAAAATGTGGGCACAATAAGTTTTGGAAGCAAGGTGAGACTAGTTTTTCTCATTTGTCTTCATATTATTCTGAATCAGTATATCTGATAACCATAGCTGGTAGTTTGCAGGGCCTACAGACTACTATTCTACTGGGTACAGGAGCTTCAGTATCCATTGTGATAGAAGGATTTTTAAGCACATTGAATCGCGTAAACCGACAAAAGTCATGTTCCTCCACACTAAAAACAGCCGGTGGTGACCTTCTGGAAGTACAGTTTAAGGTTTGGTTGGAGGGAACGGTGAATAAACACTCATTCCTACACGAATTCTTAGTATGCCCCACACTCACCTGGGATGTTATACTTGGAGTTGACTTCATGTTAAAATACGACGTCGTTATACATGTAGCTAAGGAGGAAGCTCGAATGGAGGAAGTAACCATTCCGACACATCGCCTTAAGAACGCAACTAAGTCGGTAGCCCACGTAGGGGTGTCGGAAGTCATACACCAGGTACAAACCAATGAACAAATAACAGAGGATGTCCGTCTATCAACCATTTCCTTACTTCAAAAATTTAGTTCTGTTTTCTCAGAGAGTATCTCTGGTAATCGGACGACCACGGTACAACACTCTATTCCCACAGGTGATCATATGCCATTACGTCAACCACCCCGAAGAGTACCGGTACACTATCAGCCTCGGTTAGAATCAATGATAAAAGAGATGTTAGAGAAAAAGATTATTGTGCCACCTTCATCACCATGGGCTTCACCCATTGTTTTAGCGAAGAAGAAAGACGCCTCCCTTCGATTATGTATAGATTACCGTCGCCTTAATGCTATAACAAAGCGCGACTCCTTCCCACTACCACGGATTGATGCAACATTAGATGCTATGAGAGGTGCGTGTTGGTTTTCGACTTTAGGCCTAGCATCCGGATACTGGCAAGTAGAAGTACGACCTCAGGATAGAAAAAAGACGGCATTTGTTGTACCAAATGGTCTCTACGAATTTCAGGTGATGCCTTTCGGGTTAACTAATGCCCCAGCAACCTTTCAACGACTCATGCAGACGGTTCTACATGGCCTGGTACCACACAAATGTTTGATTTACCTTGATGATATTATTGTGTATGGTAGCACGCCTGAACAGCACAATGCCAACTTAAGGGCAGTCTTACAGCGTATTAAGCAGCACAATTTAAAGGTGAAACCGTCCAAATGTCGACTCTTGCAGAAAGAAGTACTCTTTCTAGGACATCGCATTACAGAAGATGGGGTAGCAACAGATAAGGAAAAAACGAGCACCATTATTAATTGGCCACAGCCGAAATCTGCGGAGGAGGTACGTAGCTTCTTGGGGCTCGCTTCTTACTATAGACGTTTCGTGCGCGATTTCGCATCCCTAGCAGCACCTTTACATCGCCTGACGCATAAAGGACGAAAATTTTCGTGGACCACAGAATGCCGACAAGCATTTAACACCCTAAAATCACGTCTTGCTGCTCCACCCATACTAGCTTTTCCAGACACTTCAGATAAAGGAGGTGAGTTTATACTTGACACTGATGCTAGCTCGTCAGCTATCGGAGCAGTACTTTCCCAAACAACACAAGATGGACAGGAGAGGGTCATAGCGTACGCTAGCCGGCGGTTAGATAAAAGAGAGACAAGGTATTCTACGACGCGCCGAGAGATGCTGGCTTTGGTAGAATTTTTGCAACATATTCGTCATTATCTCCTAGGGCGCCCTTTTCGTGTACGCACAGACCATCGTGCACTACAGTGGCTTCGTTCATTTCGCGAACCAGAAGGTCAGGTGGCACGCTGGCAGGAGAGATAGCAGGAGTTCGATTTTACTTGCGAATACCGACCAGGCAGCCGTCACACAAACGCCGACTCTCTGTCTCGTATACCCTATGCTCCTAGTACCATTGATGCTGTCCTTAGCACAGCCCCAGAGATCGACTGGCCGTCTCTTCAAGCAACAGACCCTGACCTGCAGTTCATTTACCTACGACAACTACACGGAAACGACAAACCTTCTGCAGCAGAGTTAAAGGATCATTCCCCAGCGACGCGCCGTCTTTGTACCAAGTGGAGTAGCCTGAGATTGTATGGGGACACGCTATTTATAGTCAGCGAGTCAAAACAACCACTGTTGATAGTACCACGTGTGCAAGTTCAAAATATTATAGAGCAGGTGCATCGGGAACTCGGGCACTCGGGGAAACGGAACACCGAACACGCGATTTGCCAGAGGTTTTGGTGGCCATCCATCCATGAAGACGTGACTGAATTCTGCAAAAATTGTAGCACGTGCCATGCCATCAAGTCACCTCAGTAAAGACCCCGTGCACCGTTAGTCCCAATGACGACAGAAGGTCCACATCAACGAGTCGGTATCGATATCATGGGACCACTTACAACATCAAAGAACGGAAACCGTTATATACTGGTGATGGTGGACTATTTTAGCAAATGGTGTGAAGCCGCCCCTATACCACAACAAGATGCCCTCACGGTCGCTCGAGCTTTCATTGGTCATTGGGTCTCCCGTTTTGGCGCTCCAATTTCACTCCATTCCGACCAAGGTACAGCTTTTGAAAGCCATCTCGTTGCCCAGGTATGCCGATTATTAGGTATCCGCAAAACACATACCACTGCATACCACCCTGAAGGTAACGGTTTAGTAGAAAGAACAAACCGAACCATTAAAACCCTCCTACAGTCGTTTATCAATAATTCGTCGACGGAATGCTGGGATGATGCAATACCCCAATGCTTGTTAGCCTACCGCGCATCAGTTCACGGTTCCACGGGATTTTCACCTGCGATTTTACTCTTTGGACATGAATTACGTCTGCCTGTTGAGATCAAAATGCCATTGTTGCCTTGCGAGGCTCAAGACCATGTACCATACGTCCGTAACCTTCGTAGCCGTCTAGCCGAAGCATATCGTCTAGTTAAAGCTAATCTACAAAATGCCAGCAAACACCAAAAGGATGTGTACGATCGACATGCGAACGGGCCTGTATATAAACATGGAGATCGTGTTTGGCTACATCGCCCTATGGCCTCACCAGGAACATGCGGTAAGTTCCACCAACCTTGGAAAGGGCCTTATGAAATCGTATTTATTCGGTCCCCTACAACATTCGTCCTACGTAACCTCCAGAGACCTCAAGACGACGTTATAACAGCACACTACAACCAATTGAAGCCAGACAAAACAACGGTGCACTTAGATACTCCGTTTGTCAATCCCCCGACTGCTAACAGCCATTATGAGGTGCCACCAGAAGGAGGAATAGCATACCCATGCCCGCAACCAGGCACTGAGGACAGTGTCTCATGGAGAGAGGGGGTAGTGTAACGGTAATAAAAATCATTACATGCAACATTAATAATGTGAGTTTGTATTTCTCATTGCAGGGCAACAAAGAGTGAATGCACTGGAAGAAGAAAAAGAACAAGCCCTACGCGGTCTGAACCTGCAGAATAACGAGTAAAACCATTTTGTAATGACTTCCCCCTTTTGTACTAAAAACCGCGTTTTTCAATTTCAAATATATCTGTTGCACCAGCACACCGTGTTCTCACTTCAGAGGCACTTGTCTGTCCTGACTGTTGTGTTGCTGTTTCAGGTCGCTCCTGCTCCCAAGTAAACGTCAAAATATAACGTGCTACACACTGTCCTTTTAAATAGCGCGTAAAAGTTGATATGTTCAAGATGAGATTGGACCTCCACAGTGTAACAAACTGCAAGGATTGAAATAGGTCAATAGACCTACTATCCTTATTACTGAAGACTGAAAGTAGATAATTCGGCGTGCATATAGGTGAAAAGTAGACAGTCCAGAGGCATTTGAAACAAAACGATGGAAAAGGAGAAGATCTGCATTATGTCCCCATGACAAGCGAAAATTCAGACATTACGGCGCGTTTCCCCATTATTTTTCAACTCATTTTTTCCTTGATTTCCCTTGTTCGCCTTTATTTGTTGCCTGGTTTGGATACGTTTTGTGCAATGACCCAAATTCCTTAGTCGTAAATTTTATTCACCCTATAAGTTGCAACTGTGCCTACTTGGCTTTGCTGTTCGTAAACTCAACACACTTAACACTTCATTACGACAACCTACTTTGATTACTCCGCCAGTTATTAGTATCGTAACTAAATGGTTGAAATGGTTCAAATGGTTGAGGACGGAATAGAAGAAGCTTTCGCTTAACGGGCTTCCGTGTCTAGTAGCAGTGGATCACCAATACCTCCAGGCAAAAACCTAGGTATGTCAACGATAATAGAGGAAAAAAAGAAACTGGTAAATCATATGTTATCCTTAGTCCTTAAGAATAAGTCAAGTTTCCTCTTAAAGGACTCCTGGGAGGTCGCTTGGACCAGCTCAGTCGGCAGCGAATTCCAGAATTTGACAACTCTAACGGAGTAGAAGTTGTGTCTGCAGTCTGTTCTGCTATGTAGGGTCTCCAATTTCTGGGTGTTACCTCTTAGGTTGGTGTTATGACTAAGCTTAAGAAGATGTTTAAGGGGATGACCAGAAGTATTAAGGATACTGTAAGTCATAAGAAGATCACCTCTAAGACGCCTGTACTCTAACGGGTAAAGGTTAAGTGATTGGAGGCGCTCTTCGTAAGGTTTGAGTTTGAGTCCCCGAACTGATTTCGTGGCCCGACGTTGTATACGTTCCAGAGTGTCCTTATCCTTTTGGAGGGAGGGAGGAAATACTATTTTTCCGTACTCTAAATGGGGACGAATAAAACTGTTGAAGATTATGTGGAAGGTTCTACCGCCAAACTGGCCAAAAATGCGCTTCAATGTTACCAGTGCATGGTTTGCTTGAGAGGCGTTTTTGTCACAGTTCGCGTACGATTTCAGGTCATAGGGTACCAACACTCCTAAATCTTTTTCGACTTGGGAAACTTCTAGAGGGGGGTTACCTAAGTTATAACTATAGTCTGCAACATGTCTCAGATGGACTACTTTGCACTTTGAAGTGTTGAAGGTAAGTCCGTTGTCGTCTGCCCAACTTTGAAGTCGGGTCAGATCCTCCTGAAGAACTAGTATATCATTATGATTACGTATCTCTCTCCAAAGTTTCACATCATCAGCAAAAAGCAATAAGTCAGATGAAACTTGTTGAGGAAGATCGTTATTGTAAATCAAGAAGAGAAGAGGTCTTAGTATTGAGCCCTGGGGGACCCCACTAGGACATTTCATAGCCTGAGAGAGAGTGAAGTTAACCCTGACCTTAAAGTGTCGGTTTTCTAAATATGAAGAGAGCCAATCAATCAAAGGGGGTTTTATACCCTATCGTCTAAGCTTCTTGATAAGACATACGCGGTTGACCCTATCAAAAGCTTTTGGGAAGCCAGGTAGATGACGTCAACCTTCCCCTTGCGATCAAGGATGGTTGTCCATCTATCCACCGCAGTCAGCAGGTTGGTCATACAAGAATGACCTTTTCTGAAACCATGCTGTTGAGGTGAGAAGAACTTTGAGGATGATAAGTATTCTAGTATACCGTCGTATATTAGGGATTCCATAATTTTGGAAGGTATGGAGAGAAGGGCCACTGGTCGGTAGCTTGAGGGTTCACTGCGTCGACCTCCTTTGAAAATTGGTGTGATGTGAGCCAGCCTCCAAATTTCCGGTAGTTTGCTTCGGCTTAGCGAGTGTGAAAACATCACGCTAAGTGGTGTCGCCAGGATTGAAGCTGCTTCCCTCAAAACAGCGGAATGAACCATATCCGGACCAGGAGAAGTGTCTTTTCTTAGGTGCTACAGTTTACGGAGCGCCAGGTCAGCACTCAGGTCCACTTCGGAAAGTCCTGTACAGGTGCAGGTGAAGCTATCGTCAGTATAGTTGATGTGGGTCAGCTGGAATGTCTGGGAGTATTGTTCAGCCAAAAGGTTGGCGGCATCACCGTCGTTATTGGTCGGGCCATTAGGACCAAGCAGTTGGGAAACTCCAGTTTTGCCTTGTCGAAGAGAAGCTGCGTAACTGAATAAGCTTTTCGGATTGGAGACGAATTTATCGATAAGCTTGGTCTGGAACTGAAGCCTGTCTTCTCTTATTGCCTTTGAACATATGTTCCTTATGCGTTTATATTGCCTGTATGCGTCGTTATTGTCATTTCGTCTATATTCGGCCCAACAGTGCCTTTTGCGGCTTAGCAAACGACGAGTGCGGTTCTTGATGGTTGCAGGTTGTTTGTAGCTTTTTAGGACCATTTGAGGAACTGAATGCTCAGTAGCACATAAGATCGTGTGCAGTAAAAAAATCCCAATGAGCATCCACTTCAAGTTGAGGGTGAACATCCCAATCCACCTGTTGTAGATAGTCCTGTAAAGCTAACACATTCAACCGTTTGAAGTTCCAGCGCTTGTTGCTAGTAGGATATCTTAGCTCCGTTTTGCTGACAAAGCTGAATGATAAGACGGCGTGATCACTTTTCCCCAGGAGAGCCAGGATTGAGAGGTCGTCAACTAGGAATTCTTCGTTTGCGAATACCCAGTTAAGCGCGACGGCGTCTGACTGTTTCTCCGACGAGTTGCCGACTTCACATTTTCGAATAATCCCAGGTCACCGATGAGGTTGAAGAACAGAGCTTCAGTAGAGTTGTCACCTCCAATGTACGTACGTTCCATGAAGTTGATTCTAGGAAGACTGAAGTCCCCTAGAATCAAGATTTGAGAGAATCCGAGACGCGTAGAGCGAGCTAATCCTTCCAGCAGACGTTTGTCATACTCGATATCGGCAGCGGGCTTCCTGTAGATGACCCCAACTAGACACATCGAGGTGGTAAATAATCTTACTGAGCACCATACTGACTCATCAAGATTGAGAAACTCTTGGTTGTGAAGTTGGTGCGCATCCAGGCATGACCGTATGTATAGTGCTACCCCACCCCCCATTCCTGTTTTTCTGTCGTTGCGAAATAAAGACATCCCAATTATTGCTACCTCCTGGTCCGTAAACTGAGACGTTGTCCAAGTTTCGGATATTCCTATCAGATGGGCATCATTAGCGTTGCTAAGTTCACGTAGCTCATCCATTTTGTTTGGCAAGCTCGCGGCGTTCGTGTATAGGTAGTTTATGCTTTCAATTTGGAACGCGTGAGCTTCTTCCTGTTTGTCTACATGAGCCGTGCGTGAGTGGACAGGTAGCCTACCTATACAATGTTTACCGAGTTGGTAGTCCCTGTCCTTTAAACGTTTTTTTTATGATCAAGACAGTCCACGAGTGGAATTGTCAGCTCCAGCCTTCATTTGTGCTTGATCCTGTTGTCGTGGGTCCTATCCGGATGCATATGGATGCCAGTTGGCAATAGACGTCTATTGGCACGAAATGCTTCCAGAGTTGCAGCCGCCATGTGGGAGGAAGGGAAGGTTATCTTCAACAGCCGGGGCCTAGAGTCTCCATCTCTCTTGGCTAGTCGCATTACCTGTTGGGTCAATATGTTCTTGAGTTTTAAGGAATGCTTAAAGAATTTCCATTCCCGAATATCAGAGTTTGCTTGAGTTGGGTCCATATTTTCCGGTAGACCTTGCACAATGATATTTCGTCCATGGAAAAACGCCTGGCGAGATTCCTTAGGGATATTCCGGATGAGATTTCGTTCAGAATACGGTATGTTGAGCAGTATTCTTACGTTCCCATCGGAAATCAGTAAGTGACTGGCTAGCAGGACGTCCTCAACGTCGGAGGCATTCTTAAGTGTAACACGAAGCAGCCTCGGGTGGTTTAGGTGGTTAGAGTCCTTCCCCCGAGTGAGCCGTGTGACGGTCAAAGGCTCTATTCTAGGGAGTTCAAGCCTCTTGTTTAATTCTCTCCAGAGCATCCTATCATTTTTGTCCTGCAAACTGAGAGGAAGGTCGGGGTTGTCAATAAGGTTCATGATTATGACAGAGTCGTCACGAACCGTAATTGATTTCCCAGGTTTACCAGGGCGTCTAGGTTTGGTATCTTGTTGTTTGGATGTCGAGGCGTGTTTTTGATTCCTGGGATCAGTGATGACCGGGCGGACAGTTTTGGGGGTAGACTGTGCGGCCAAAGCATCAATTGACTTCCTCACGGTACTTGGGATGTTCAGTTTCGGCGGGGACGCTTGGGCCTTTTTACTCCCGTTAACGTGAGTCCAACCACCTACAGGATTTTTGGGAACCACTGTCTCATTCAAGGACTCCTTCCTGGGGGAACCAAGTTTACTGAGGGAGTCGATGACAGTCGATGTTAAGATGGTGCTGAGTTTCAGCACATCATCACTCGTGCTGTTAACAGCACCATCGATAACCGACCTGTCAATATCCTTTTTCTTGTTTGCCCTATGAGTTCCAGTTTTGTTACCCGTCATGATACTATCATTTACCAAACTCTTAGACAACTTATCTCTCAGACCTGTTAGTAAAGTAATGATGGTACCCAACATAACTACGGTATCAGTGTTGCAGGTAACACATACCCACCTACGATCAGACTTGCTGAGTCTGTTATAGGCTGCTGCTGTTAGATCTGTACGTGCTTCGTGGAACCAACCTTTGCAGTTGTCACATTGCATGCCAGATGTAACAGCGAAACAGCAACCAGGTCTTTTGCATGAATTTTTCATGGCTAATGATTTAGACTGTCTTAAAAATACAAGCAGTAAATTTAGGACCGTTAAAAAAGCACACAGTAAACAAAAACTGGCAAAAATGTATAAAAACAGTTAACGATAAGCTAAAGCTAGTCTTTACGTGAAAACTGTAAAAAAAACCGATAGTGAGCTGAGGCAAAACCACAGTTAACTATTAAGTTGAATGAAACGCAAGAAAAGAAGTAATCTACCGAACGTATAGCTCAGAATAGATTCTTTAGATCGGAAATGGTACTTTTGTTGCGTAAGAACACAGCAAAAGTTTGAGAACTGTAAATCATGTTAGGACCAAACTTCCCGTTCGAAAAGCGCGCGTCTTGATTCCAAGTTAGTCAGTCCTGTGGAAGTTGAACAGTAAGCTTTTCCCATATATGGCCGTAATATTGATCACCTGTACCACGGGTGTCATGGCCTTAGTAAGACTAAACAAGCAACACCGTCATGAACTCTCTCTTCTACTTGATCTCAAGTCCTATTCATTATCTTGAGGATTCTATGTTAAGGTTTGACTTAGGACCTCGTTTATTTGTCTCAGCAATGTGTTCCATGCAATTATGAGATCTTTCCATAACTCCCTCAGCTGAAAACTTTTTCCTCTGCCACTGTGGGATATTAATTTAGCTTCGAAACCAAAACAGCATGGAATGAGGAAAAACTGCTAAAGTTAGTGTAGGTATGGCCTATCACCCAGTTGAGACCAAAATAAAGTGATTAGGCAAATGATGGTTATAGATTTTGTTGTAAATGTATTCGTACATCATTATCCAAACAAATCTTACCAACCGGTTATTCAGCCAATAATTGTTCAGTCGGTAGTCAGATCTAGATTGTATTAAATAAACTATCAATGGTTATGGGATTGTAGACCATCAACTTTGATGATCTCTGTCGAATGATTGGGGGCCTACTCAAGTCAGACGGGAATGGTGTGACGAACCAGCTAACTTCGAAGTCACCCCTCGCGGTTAGTATCTAACGCGGAATATACCTTAGACGTCTCAAAGTACTATGGCTCCTTTGAAGACTGTATAACACAAAGGACGTTATTATGGAAATTTATTAGTAAGAATGATTACAGAAATATTAGTGAGACCACCACCCCATGGGCCATTCCATGGTGTATGATTAAGTGACGCGCGTTTGTTGTCCTTGACTTTGACAGGGATCGATGATCTGTTCGATATTGGGTGACCCAACTGATGGATGATTTGGCTAGGTCTCACTGACATTTCACTGTCCGTACACGATAATTACTACGTACAACAAATAAATAATACTATGTGATCATAAGGAGTATTTGAATTATAATACAAACTAGGAATCACAGAAATAACGCAAACTATTGAGAAACGACGCTAATTTATTGCCAGCATCTCGGATCAGTGGGGTTAAGGATCAATTGTTTGATGTTTTTTGAGCTTCAGCCTGATAAGTGGCTAAAGTCTCATCAAAGTCTGTTGTCTGGTGATCTACAGTAACTGCTGACGTATAGATTTAATCATTCTTTCCCATACTCTACCTCTGTGTCTGGATGATGGCGAGTCGAAATGCCATTGAATTTGCCTATTTGCAAGTTCGTCATTTATCTTTCTTCATGTAAAGATTTTTACCTATTCCAAAGCTGCCCATCAAGTGAGCTTTGGTCGGTTCCTTTGTTAGGATCTTAATTTTCGTTTGCGAATGTTGAGGTCCATTTCTTCTAAGTCTACTACCACGGTTATTATTTTTGTCAACATTTGTTGCAGCGTTTGAGATAACAAGGCATTGATAAAACTAGTTATTGAGGCATATTGTACAACTTGCTAATATGTCGATTTTCGTATTTGTTATTTAACCCGAAATTCAGATAAGACTTGTACATAATCAAGTGGTTCTGATAACAGCAAGAGGCTGTTAATGCATCGTTCAAATGGTTCAAACGGTTGTCGACCGGATACAAGAAGCATTCGCTCAACAGGCTTCCGTATCTAGAAGAAGTGGATCACCGATACTTGCAGGCAGGAACCCAGGTATAATAACGATAGAAGAGGAAAAAGAAGTTTGTAAATCAAAGTACGATACTATCCGTAGTCTTCAAGAGTATGTCAAGTTGCCTCTTAAAGGATTCCTGAGAAATCTCTTGGACTAACACAGTAGGCAGCGAATCCCAGAATTTGACAGTTCTTAAGGAGTTGTTGTGTCTACAGTCCGTTCTGCTGTGTTGTGTCTCTAGTTACTGAGTGTTACCCCTTAGATATGCGTTGGAGCTAAACCTAAGTAGGTGTTTGAGGGGATGTCTAGAAGTGTTAAGGATGCTGAAAGTCTTTAGAAGGTCACCTTGTAGTATCGGTTTATATGTTAAGCCCATATACTTTATTCTAGTTGCTGGCCAAGCCAATTCACCTATACATTGAGTCATATTTTGGTCTTGTTAATCATTCGCTTATTGACCTTGTAGCTGTAAATAATTCCCCAAAATCAATAGCTCATTAAGTGTTCGACATTGGATGCTGACCATGTTGTTTAAGTGGACTTGTTTAACTGAAGGCTTTCGGTCATGCATCCGTACCAGATCACGTTTCAACACGGCGTGGGACACAGCTCCTACGTTTCATTAGCCAGCTTATAGAAAAGGTCCTCGATATATTGGTAACGAATCAAATATATCTTTCCTGCCTCTTCTCGTCTGACTTCTGATTTCTATCTGACTGGGAACGATCGAATATAGAAGGTGCTACTGGTAGCTAGTTGTAAAACTAGAACATCCGTTGCATCGTCAACCTTGACTATACTTTTATATGAGCGTATATGTGTACCCTTTGTATCCTATTCATCATATATCTGTCATTCATTTTTGTCTGATTATAAATATTGAGTAATGCTTGCTCATATTGAGTTGGCTTCCCCGCCATCTCCGATACGCACTATTTTCGCCTCGCTCTCGAGTTGGTTTCCCAGCCATCTCCAATACGCATTAATTTTGCTTCTCTCTCTTCTGTTCGCTTGCTCCTCGTTCGTTTCCTTCGCTTGTTCGCCTGTTCACTCGCTCTCTCGCTTGCCGCTCGCTCGCTCGCTCGTTGATATTCGCTCAGGTGTTGTTAACTTTCTAACCTGAGTTATTCGACAATAAACTGTAGTTGCTGCTATCCTTTGTCTTCTGATTTTACGCGCCGTTAAGATTAGAATCATAACGGTTATCGAAGTAAACGATTAACGAATCGCGGCACTACAACCTCTTAGACGCCTGTACTCTAATGGGTCAAGGTTTAGTGATTGGAGGCGCTCTTACTTCCGACCTCCTGAGTTTGCTACCTGTATCTAAAATTTAAACCCTGGAGTAATGCTTGTTGGCTGTCTCCCTGAGTCAAAGAATGAAGATTAATAAGTCAGTGTAGATGATGTTTCAATTTGTCATTAACCATCCATTCCCAAATTCATAGTCCATTAACTTGAATTTATGATAGAAAGCACTAGTGGCAAACTGTTATTAGCAAATGAAGCTAGTGTTTTCCAAGTATTTTTCTTCTTTATTCATAGTTATTTGAATTACCTTTGAAATTATCGCGGACTTTTGTTTGTAACTGTATAGATAATGGAGGGAGTTTGTTTTTTCGGCCAACTCCTTGGGATTTATATATTCAAGTGATTGTCCGCACCTTGAAGTAACTGTGTCAGTTTCACTTCAGTTTTATAAGCTCTTTAGATTATTTTAAACACTTTTCACGTGAATGTATTATTCATACATACTAACTCTGACATATTTAAGTAGTTAATTTAGAATGATATTTTCCGGCAGTCATATAAAAAAGTTGATCGAAGTAGATTGTCACGACGACAGTCAGCTACTTTTAAAACAATTTAAAACCAGCGTCTGGTTGTGAAATAATTTATTATAAGGGCAAAATATTTATGACAGGTAAACTGCCTTGACATCGTAAAGATCATTTATAATAGTAAACGTAAAACCTTATACGGTGCAAGTGAAAGGATGCTTTGTAAGTTTAATGAAAAATAATCAACTAAGTTGCTGTCTGACTCCCTCTAAAAATTCATAAATCATGATAAGATGTATATATTTGATTACCATTTGTTTCCTTTTTTTAAAATGAAGAATTTGCTAACACCTTATCATCCAGTTCGTCTGTGTTCCTCAATCTTCTAATGTTTACCAGCCTTTTTAGCGTACAACTGACTAAATATTAAGTTCAACTTAGCTATCGATGAGCGACTAGCTGTCATCGCGTTTTGATTTCATACAAGCAACCAAAAAGCTGCTATCTTAAATCTAATGAGTTTGATAGTTTGGCTTACATTTACCAAATGGTTTTGCGTTTGGAAAAATCAGAAAGGGGTATCGCCAGCCTGATATTGCGTTTGGTTTCACAAAGATTATTGACGAGACTATCATTTATGGGTCATCTTTGAGCGACGCCAAAATAACCCCGAAAACTTCCTTTTTCTGACTAGTATCTAAAGGAGGTTGCAAACTAGTTATGAAAACCAGTACTAAGTCATTACCCGAGTGAAGAACCAGGTACACATATTTACATCTACGAAATTAAAACTTGATAGTAATTTCTAAGTTAAACTGTACAAGTCCATATAGTTCTTTCCATAGGTAAAGGTTATCCACTAATCACTTCGTAGTCAAGATGGCTCCAAACATGCTAATCGAGATGCCTAAAAACCACTATATAAATCCGACCTAATCAGTTATCGCAGTTTTGACTTCACCGTTACCTAGTCATACAAATAAATATAAGGGATATGTATCTTACTTCATCTAAGTTACATCAATCCAACTAGTTTGTCAAAATATAAGGAGCAAATCTTAGTTACTGACAGAGAAAAACTTCACATCAGTTTGTTTAGTTGACAGTACGTTGTATTTACAATTGTCGTTGACATGACCATATCTAGATAAATTAAGTTATATGATTTGTCAGAAATAAGTGAATTGCATTAAAATTATAGTTGAAAATCCAGTGTACGTGACTTTCATTATTCATTGTGGAGTAATAGTTATCTCGTACTTAGAAGTTAAGTCTCGATTTTTATGGGTTTTTTCTTTATTTAGTTGCACGGAGATGACGCTCCGAGCTGGTGCGTCTAATATTTCTGTCCGAGCATGGCGCCGCTACTTCACTCTATCATCTGTTGATGCAGTCATCGAATTGATGCGAGAAGTGTTTGTCAGCTGTGGAGTAGTCTTTTCTGATGAACAGACAGGCATGAAGCATCTGAAAGCTAATACCATCAATAACTCTGATATATGTGACATTGGAGTTGACTCCTCCATCAAAGAACCTAATTTAGCTTTCATATCTATTGTATTAGGTTACATAGAAAATCATCTTACTTCTAGCACATCAGAAGACTTTGATTCCATAAAAATAAAAAATACTCTTCATCGCAAACTTGTATCCAAAAGAAAGGAAAATTTACTTCAAAATTATCCCCGTTCACGTTCATCTTCTCTTACAAAATCACAATCACCTTTATCTGTTCATCTTGAAACACCAGAAGAACATTCAGAAGGTTCTAATGATCACCTGGAATTGAGCAATAAGTTAAGTTCCATCCCCAGATCTTTGTCATCAAATGCATTCTTACAAGAAACTATTCACGAATCTCCTGTATGTCGCCGTCGTGCTAGACGATTTGGTTCTGCTCGTCGTGTTCGTCAACGAAACGAGTCTGAAGTATCTGCTTCTGCAGCAACCGCAATCGAATCTCCACTCACCATTGCTGCTAAAAATGAACCACTACAAATATTCACAGACATACCAGTCAGGAAGCGACGTCGATTTTCTGATAGCACTATACCAAATTCAGCTTTTCCATGTTTAACATTTGATGAACTTGAACGCTTGTACTTAGATTTCTACAATCTCATCACTAATTCCCCTAAAGTGAGTTTCAATGAGTCATTTAACCTATCCCCTCATTACTTTTAGTTAAAATATTTAAAGTAGTATTCCAAGCGTACTGCTTAAATTGCATATTGTTTCACTCCTAATTCACAGTTCACTATTTAGTAATTTTAAGTTGTTATTGATCAACCTGCTTCATTATCATTATTGTTTTGCTTTTATATTACTATTACGCGTTATTTAACATAAAAATACTTGAAAAACTGGGGAATTGCGCTGTACATATGGCCATATTTTCACTTTATTCATTGGTGTAGAATTGTGGTTCAGAATAGCTTAACCACCCCATTTCCAAACAGAACACTATTATTGGGTTTAGTCAAGCATTACTCCCCCAAATGCCCTGGTACGGCCGAGAGTGGGGAGAGTCCACTCTCCCTCTCGAAATGCTCTCACATGGCCACGCGAATATATAGCCTCTGCCAGGGAAGTCCTACTCACTGCCTTCTCGTGACGGGGGTGTTGTTTACGAAAGTGAGAGGACGAAAAGTGAATGTCCGGCACTTTAACTGGGTTGGTGGACACGGAGGGTCCACCTAGGGGAGTTGGAAAACCCTGATTCTAAACCAATGGTGCACATGGGCTCCAGTATCCTGAAGGAACAAATGGCGAATGAACCTACTGTTGGTCACCGGCTACCATGGGACTGCATCTCCTCACGATGCTCCACTGCCTTGTGGATCAGACTTTTAGGTCAAAGGCTCGGGGTGTGGCCCCCTAAGAAAACCACCTGCTTCGGTTTGGGCACCCGGGCAGTATCACAGCCCGCACACAAATGACATGAAATGACGCACTACACTAACTACACTGCTCTCGTTCCTAATAGAAGAAAGACAATTTACATTATTATTACTATTACCATTATTATTATTGTTATTACTATTATTTACTACGTCGCTTTTTCACTCCCTTTATTCCCAAATTGTGTATCCTTCCTTTCCAACTTATGCAGTAGCTCGCCCATGGTGGAAACTCTGTCCTATCTAAACGATCTCCAGTCACTGTCTGGTTGAAAGTGAATGCTTCCACCGATTACGAATACTGAAGCAGTCTTTCTGAAACCTTGGTACGCCGTTCAAGCTGGCTTCCTTCAACGTTCGCACACTAATGCAGACCGGACAACAGATGGGGCTGGCTATGTCTTTAGAAAGTCTTAATGTTGATGTTTGCTGTCTATCCGAGACCCGTATTCAAGACTCTAGTGAAGTACTACAAATTCGCTCTCCATCTGTCCCTTCGAAAAACTTGTTTCACGTGCGCTTATCCGGGGACCCTGTGGCATCTTCGTCTGGTCTTGCAGGCGTTGGTGTTGCACTAAGCGCTAGGGCTGAGGCAGCACTAATCGATTGGATCCCCATTAACAGTCGGTTATGTGCTGTTAGATTAGAAAGTTCCATCAAAGTGAGAAGAAACCGGCGTGAGAAACGGTGTCTTTTCGTCATCTCCGCCTATGCCCCTACAAATTGCAGCCCGGATGCAATCAAGGATGAGTTTCACCACCAGTTAACAGTTCTTCTCCAGAAAGCGCGTTCGACAGATATTGTGGTATTAGCCGGAGACTTGAATGCTCAGGTCGGGCGTCTAGGCACAGAAGAGAGTCGTTTAGATGGCCGATGGGGACTTGTTGGTCGCAGGACAGATAACGGGGACCGTTTGCTGCAACTGTGCACAGACCACAACCTGTTTCTGGCTAGCACTAACTTCCGGCACAGTCATCGCCGGTGTGCCACCTGGCGTCCTCCCTCTGCATCTCAAGCCTGGACTCAGATTGATCACATCGCGATCAGCTACCGCTGGCGTGGTTGTGTACAAGACTGCCTCTCCTTTTGGAGTACCTATCTGGAGTCTGATCATGCCCTGGTCTGCGCCAATCTCACCTTACTTTTCAGTGGCCGAAGGATTGACCACCACCAACGGATCGATGTTAGTAAACTGGCTGCAACTTCTGTTGCAAGTAGGTATCGAGCGGAGCTAGCCTCTAGGCTAGCTACCATCCCACCGAAAAGTATAGATGAGCATTGGTTGCATCTTCACGACGCTATGAAAATGGCGAGTAAAGCCGCTTGCAGCTTCGCGAAACGTCCCGCTTACAAGCACTGGGTTTCTTCTGGCTCCTTACAACTGATGGAAGCCCGTCGGTCTACTCCGGGTGACCGTGAGTTTGACCACAAACGAAGGCTGTTACGTAATGAAATCGGGCAAAGCTTGCGTAAGGACCGAGAAGCCTGGTGGTCGGAGCGTGCTAATGAGATGGAAGCAGCAACTGCATCTGGTAACTGCCGGAAGCTCTTCCAACTCATCCGAGCCACTGGCAGCAAGAAGTCTGGTGTGAGTGAAACAATCTACGAAGATGATGGGATACCAATCACTAGTATCTCTCGACGTCTTGGACGATGGGCGGAATTCTTCGAAGGGCAGTTCAACTGGCCTGCTGCTCCGGCAACATCAACCAGTTTGTCCTGCCCCCCATGGCCGGTGACGACTGATCCACCAAACGAGGCGGAAGTCCGCAAGAAGCTCCAACTCTTGAAGCGCTACAAATCACCGGGCCCAGATGACTTACCTCCGGCTCTTTTTAAAGATGGTGGTGACTTTCTGACTAAGGAACTGACGGTGTTGTTTGCAAAGGTTTGGGAGCAAGAAAGTGTTCCAACATCATGGAATGAGTCAATAGTCATCCCTATCTTTAAAAAGAGTTCACGTTGTTCCTGTAACAACTATCGGGGGATAAGTCTACTTCCGATTGCGTCCAAACTATTGGCTTCTGTCATTCTTCGTAGGTTGTTTAAAACCCGAGAACGATTGACTCGCGAGGAGCAGGCTGGTTTTCGTTCTGGTCGAGGATGCATTGATCACATCTTCACCCTCCGCCAAATGTTAGAACACCGTCATACTTATCGCAGGCCAACAATCGTAGTGTTTCTTGATATCAGGGCGGCCTTCGATTCGTTGGACAGGACTGTTCTCTGGGATTGTCTATTGAAGAAGGGTGTGCCTGAGAAGTTCATTAACATCTTAAAGGCCCTGTATACGAACACCTCAGGCAGAGTGAGGGCATACAACCACCTTTCTCCCTTGTTCCATTCGAGCAGTGGGGTTAGGCAGGGTTGCCCGATCTCACCATTCCTCTTCAACTTTGCCATCGACGACATCCTGGAAACAGCTCTGATGGATGTAAGTAATGGCGGTGTGGATCTGCTGCCTGGAGAACGACTTCTCGACCTTGAGTATGCGGATGATATTGTCTTACTGTGCGATAATGCCCAAGGCATGCAATCCGCACTTAATCAGTTGGCAATCAGTGTCCACAGGTACGGTATGTGCTTTGCACCCTCCAAGTGCAAAGTACTCCTACAAGACTGGCAGGATTCTCATCCTGTACTCACCCTAGATAGTGAGCAGATTGAAGTAGTTGAGAAGTTCGTGTATCTAGGTAGCTATATAAGTGCTGGTGGTGGCGTGAGTGATGAGATCGATGCACGTATAAGGAAAGCCAGAGCGGCTTATGCCAATCTGGGCCATCTTTGGCGCCTTCGTGATGTGCATTATTTGCCGACTCTGGGACTGGTTGGAAAAAGCGGAGAGGAGGTCAGTGTATGACATGGTGTCGTGGCATGAAAGAAAGCTGCAAAGGGCTAGCTTCTGTTGGTCCTTCACGACTCCCTGGCTGGGGTCCGAGAGATGGTGCAACACAGTGGCTAGAGACGTTATCAGATATGGCTCAGAATAGAAACCAGTGGCGATCCTGCTGCAACCTTTTACTTTCTACATAAAGAGTGGTTCTAGCTTTCTTAACTGAAAGAGTCTTCTGGTTGTACATTTCAGTCCGCCTTATCTTTTCATCCCTTCTCTTCCTACTTTCATTATTTTGTGTGGCGCATATGTATCTGGTGCCCTTTTGTACCAATATATATGTGTTTAAATAAATAAATAAATAAACTCAAATGCCTAGTACATGAGCTAGTACTCGGTCACAGATTTAAATTAAGTTACTTTATGTTCTATGTTGATTGAGATTTAATATTTAAGGGTGTAAGCATGTAATGATCACTGATACTAATGTTACATGTACCGACGTTAATACGATTAAAGTGAACTATGTAAAACCTGAGTGACTGAACAAACTCATGAGGCCATTCTGTATTATACCACCTGGTATTGTCTAATGAGATTACAGTCTGTTTATTAGTTTATAAAATGCTAGAGACCATTAATTAAATATTCTAAGTAAAATGACCGGATATCTATTTTGACGACACGATTTTTGTCTAAATTTATACTCCACATTTGTTTTACCCTTGTTTATGTGAGAGAAGATTGTTTTGCTCTGTAACGATTGGGATTTAGGAATTATTAAATGCATAAATACACTATTGACTATGGACGAACTTCATAATACAATGTGACATTGTGATGGTTGCTCACGATACTGAGTGAACCAATATCTAAGATAAGACTGTTAACCATGAAAATAGGCTTTTTATCTAGTAAAGTAACATACTTGTGTTCAAATTATTTACCAAAAATTGAACATGAATAATTTCCATAAACAGTTTAAAGATATCGACCTCATTAAGATCTAACTGCCTATTTATTTATTTATTTAAACACATAAATATTGGTACAAAGGGACACCAGATAGATATGCGCCTCACAAATCTCATTCGATTTGTGTGAGGGCTGTGATACTGCTCAGGTGCCCAGACTGAAGCAGGTGGTTTTCTTAGGGGGCCACACCCCGAGCCTTTGACCTGAAGGTCTAGTCCACAAGGCAGTGGAGCATCGTGAGGAGATGCAGTCCCATGGTAGCCGGTGACCAACAGTAGGTTCATTCGCCATTTGTTCCTTCAGGATACTGGAGCCCATGTGCACCATTGGTTTAGAATCAGGGTTTTCCAACTCCCCTAGGTGGACCCTCCGTGTCCACCAACCCGGTTAAAGCGCCGGACATTCACTTTTCGTCCTCTCACTTTTGTGAACAACACCCCCGTCACGAGAAGGCAGTGAGTAAGACTTCCCTGGCAGAGGCTATATATTCGCGTGGCCATGTGAGAGCATTTCGAGAGGGAGAGTGGACTCTCCCCACTCTCGGCCGTACCAGGGCATTTGCACTGAATATATATCAGTTCTCGTTGATTTTCACTGTGAACTGCAACCTAAAATGTACCATTGTACAGAGTACTAAGGCGTTATTTCTCTCCGAATACTTAAAGAACAATCAAATAAGCCAAGAGAAATGTGACCCTTTTTTGTATCTAAAGTATATGACATATAACTAAATTTATGGTAATAAGAAATGACTTTTTTACTCCTTTGTAGTTGAAACCTTTTGTAGCAGACACAAGCAGTTTTACTAATGGATCAGAATCGAAAACACAGAAATTTCACTGTACTTCAACAATAACGCCAGCAAAGAAATACGCATGTCGTGCACTTATTTGTGTCATATGTGAAGTTTTATGGAGCCAAATGACAGCTAGTCGTGTCAAAGAACGATTGACGCACACACAAAGCGTATATTCTTTTCTAACAAGTTAGTAAATATTTGTATCTTTCTTAACTTTATCGATACCTAAAAAAGTAATTTGGGTTTCTATGATAATCAGAAGTATTTGAATTGTAGTATAAACTAGTAATCCCAGGAATAACGCAATTTAATCAAGAAGTATTAGATGAGCCCGAACGAATGTATTGTATTTGGAATTCAAAATTACAACAGTCATCAATACAAAGAAGTCATTGGTTCATTCAAACATCACATCTTCCACAGCTCAAATTGGAGTGTAAACGTCTGTAATCGATTGTATGTTTTCTTCTTAAGTTCATCTTGCATCTGTTCGACAGTGTATTGAATGTAAGCTCTGTTGTATCTAGAATACACTCGTAAGTATTAGAATTAACAGCCGAAATTGGAACAGACTCACCTGGGTTCTGGAATTGTATACAATCATCATGTCGGTTGTGCAGTGAAACCATTGATTTTTAGAATTTGCATCATAGACTTTCCAACAATATCCTCCCCCACGAAATAATGTTGGGTCCTTACGTCGCAATGTTTTAGCCAATATGACGTTCCCAATTTGCATTATCTTCTCAAGTCTCACGCATCGACTACTGTATGTGAGTATTTGGAGATAAACACTGATATATAATTTGAGGTATTCCATCATGTGACTTTGACTTGAATAAAAATCATGATACATATTCTTTTTGTTATTCATATTAGAATACACAGACAGATATGCATTGATATATGCAATTAACACATGTGATTCAACTAGGCTTGATTTACCTGCGAAACAATCGAATAGAAAACATTCATCTGCCTCATATTCATTAGGATAATCTTGGACTTGATTTGGATTCTCTGTCTGTGCAAACTTCACTTCTGGGCAAACTGGTTCTCTGATTATTTCGTTAAATTTTGCTATCCCCTCTGATTCATCATACTCCTGACTAGGGATTCTATTCAACATACATTGTTCGTGAGAGTATCCAATATCTGATACAATAACATCAGAAATATGACTAGAATTCGACTCATAAGGAACATATTTTTCACATTCATTAGGAATATCATTAGAGATAAATTGATTGTGAGGACCACTGACACTTGATATGATATCAGGATTCGATTTCTCTGAAATATTTTCCTCAAATCGATTAAGAGTTTCATTAGAGAATAATGGATCATCAGGGAATTCAGCATCTACCAAGACTGAATCTGGTTTTTGATCATGATTTGACTCATTCAACATTCTATTCTCACTGTTGTAAGAAATTCCATCAGAAGTATGTGAATTATTACGACAAACCATATCTGGTTCAATAACATGAGAAATCCGATAAGTTTGTTGGTTAAAATTTTTTGTCTCACAATGATTCTGGGTTTCATTCAACTCTGGACTGTTATGCGACGTTATACTACTTCTAGATAAAGATAACTGATCATTAGAAGCATCCATCTTAGCATTACTTTCAGCGAAATGAACCATGGTATTACAAACTGACTGAATATGTCCAGTTTTACCACATTTAAAGCATTTAGAATTACGAAATATACATGAATTACATGGGTAAAACTTGCCACAAAACAAGCATTTACTAAACTCGTGCTCATCTTCATGGACTATTTCACAGCTCAATGAAGTATTATCTGAATAACTCTGATAACGCATCGAACTGCGACGACTTATTAAAGTAGTGGAATTCCTGATGTTCTGGCGAGTCATTTTATGTGATTTTTTCTCTCTTACCGCATTCGGAATTTGTATACTTTACATGATCCAACAGTAGTTGCTTGAGAGTTGCATAGGGGAGTGAAATCGGTTTGTCTGGAAGTGCCAAAGTCTTTATGAGGCTGTATGCTTCTTTCCCGATGAATGTAAGAAAATGGGCCACAATATTAAAATCTTCATCATCTTCCTTGGTCATAGCCCAGATTTCGAACCTCTCCATGTACTCCTCAAAAGCATTAAAATCTGAATTTATATTCAACCGTTGCATCACAGGCTCAATCGCGACGCCAATATGATAATCAGAAGTATTTGAATTGTAGTATAAACTAGTAATCCCAGGAATAACGCAATTTAATCAAGAAGTATTAGATGAGTCCGAACGAATGTATTGTATTTGGAATTCAAAATTACAACAGTCATCAATACAAAGAAGTCATTGGTTCATTCAAACATCACAGTTTCTTACTACATGATTGTTATGGTTACAGAAATATTATACAATGCATCATTTTAGTTTAAATTATTCCACTCAGTCATAAAAACCTAGTATTAACTTACTGCCATCTCTCTAACCACTTTGAGTCAGTTATGAACAATTTAGTACAGATGTCCAATGGATCAGATTGTTATACTTTACATCAGTACAGCAAAAGCAGATTAATAGCACGAATTCAAAAGAGTTGCGATATTGGTATTAAGCATAGTGAAAATTGAACGGAAAATATACCTAACAAACGAATTACAGAATCGAGAAATCCATTTTTGCAATGGCTTGGGTTACCCCGTCATTGATATTTTGACTGAATTTTAATGTCTTGGTTGGAATATGTGCATTCTGTGCGGACTACCTCAATTTGACAATTATGTCACGGGTTTATGTAGAATAGATTGTGGTAGTAGTGAAATCCAAGACGCGTATTCGGTTGTGCAAATGAATGAGTGGGTATCTTGACTGAATAGCTAATCCATATTCTGTTGGCTTTTAAAGTGAAAGGCGTTAGGTTCGAATCCCAAGTAGACACCAACTTCTGAATCTAGACACACTCAGCTGATGAGTCCTGGATAGGGTGAAACGCGCGTCTTGATTCCCACTGCTAGCCAAATTCTGTCCATTTTATGTGAAATCGAGCGATATAAAGTTTCAAATATGGGAAATTTATAATTAGAGGCTAATAAAAAACACATCTACGCCAATGAGATCAATTCTGAGCCATGTCTTATAAGAGCCCTGAATATAATAAAACAATCTTTGTACAATCAAGGACAGTTCTATTCTACATCATTTATTGTGTTTTTTAAATTTAGCAGCACTTAGTCTCATCAGTTACCGTTTCCAAAGCTGATATAAATGTTTGTGCATCATTTGCCTATCTACCTAGCCATTCATATCAAAGCAAGTGAAAATTGGGACCCAATGGTTAAGATATTCCCACCTTACCGATTAACCCATAGCTTTCACCATCGAAGACCTGGTAGTTATTGAGTACACACTTATCGAGCTATTATTTCGTAAGTTCTCACAAAAAAGTCCCACAATCCTGTCATGAGCTTTTGATTATATAGTGACTGGTCACATTTTTGTTTGTTTGATTGAGGTACTTTGATTGGAACTTTAACCAACTTTGTCTGTTTACTAATTTCATGACACCCATTATCCGACACATGAATTTTCTGATTCGAACTAAGAGATTATACCAAATTTTCATGCTAATTATTCATTCTGTCTAAACATCATTGTTCCCGAACAACTGTTACCATATTTTTTGTTTCAATTTTTATAGCGGGCATTCTAGATAGTTTCGGATTGGCGTATACAGTTGTAGCGGCCTGCCAACTCCTTGGTTATTCTGATGTAGACCTAGCATTATCTGAAGACCACGGTTGGGTTGAATTCGGTCCTCCGGAATCTCGTCAGACAGCCGATGTAGCTAGTTGGGTACAAGAATCTCATACATCTGCCAGTTCGCATAATTCAGAATTCTCGAATTTTCATGATGACTCAGTGCAACAAACAGAACACTCTAGGACCAGGAAAGCATCATCGTCTACTGAAGATGAACATAATCCACCTTCCATTCGCATTCCACCACTCGAACATTCTTGGCTTTATGTAAGTGGATATCCGGTAGTTTGTCGTCCACGCATAATGGCTGTGGCTGCTGCGATTGCGGCGATACAACCAGGGGCTTCATTATCTGCTGTCACTCAAGCTCCAACTTCAGAACCTTTTGCTTATGGCACACTTTCACCGAATCCTTCAGTATCCTCCGGTGGTGACCTTATTACACCTACCGGCTTAGTTAAGCATTTATCATCAGCATCAGTGATCTCGATGCAGGTAAGTAGTAGTAACGTCAACAGTTTGAATTACTCCAGAATTATCTTCAAGTTTAAACAATCTATATATACATGTATATAAATAGTACATAATTCAAGCCTGCATAAGTGTTTCTGCATTATTTTTTTGTCTCCGTCTAAGTTTGGGCAAAATGTCTAACAACCATCGACTAGAACTTGTCACCAACAAACCCATACCTTCAAGCATCACTGCGCATGTTTAGGATTCAAAATTTTATAAAAGCCATACTACTGATACAAAGTTAAGATATATTAAATTTTATTGACATATCTTAATGGTTTTTGACGAGGATTGATTCTATTGATAAGGAATACCCAATAATATGTTCATAAGATCTGTAGGGAATTGAAGGACTAATAATATTTTCAGTTTGGGGTCTAACATTAATCGGTCCCTGACTTCAATGAGACTAACAATATTGTCCAACTACCATTATAGTGAACGAGAACATCAATAGGAACAATCAAATATATTTGAACACAAAATTACAGAATCTCTTAGTAAAATGTGAGAACCATACACTAAACACTTCATCTGCAAAATGTCAATCAATTGTTTCGGACTTGATTGTTCCTTCGTTTCCATACCAATCACTCTCTGTTCTCGTTCTCTTCTCTTCGATCTTCTTAACCTCCTGCTACCAGGCATTTCACTTTTGATTGGTGTACATACTACTTGTATCTGTCGACATCAGTAGCACACACCATACCATGACCAAAGTTACGGTAGAATTTGTTTTAAACCCCATGACTTAATGGATTCAAAACTGTGTTTAAACCATCAAGTGAAAAGTTTTTCTAACAACTATTTCTCTTTTTTTAAAGTTTGAACTTCACAATTTTATTTAGATTTGAAGTATAGTTATTATCTCATGATTGATAATGTTGTAGACTGGATTGATTTTGAAAGTTTTCATTCTAATCCTGGCCTTACCTTTGAGAAGTGAACTGGTTGCCTTTATGAAAAAGTAATTCAAATCGAATATGTGTGCATAAAACAATAAAATTTGCTTACTTAACTCTGTTACATCTCATGAAGAATCACAGGCCACTGACCAGGATTCTCCTACCAGTTCTGTCCTTTGCAGTTGCTTCCAATTGCTATTCATTCTTTTGATATCTGTCTCCAGTTCCCGACTCAATGTGTTCTTGGGTCTTCCTCTCTTACTTCTCCCTTCAAAATTCCTTATTAGGGCTTGTGTCGTGATGCAGTTTGATGCTTTCCACAATGTATATCTTATCCACCTCCAGTGTTTTTTACTATCTGACTAACCAAATTGACATGTATATTGTTATTACCGATTAGGCAAACAAACAATGTAATTCACAACTTTGAAGGAACTAAACACTCGATTCAACTGAATTGATTGTTTTATTCAGAATATCGTTTGTTTTTTTTGAATTTTTTTCACTACTTTTTAATACAAAAAACGACTTGTTTATTATTTATTTTACATTTAGCTGGTTACATTAAAACATCAACTTTTATGGTTATGCTTCGATGCTGGTTGTCTATCACGTTATCCTTTAGGATTAACTAATTTAGGTGATTTAGAAGATGCATTTCCTACCATGGGACGACTTGCTACATATTTAAATTCATTACATTCGTCAGTTAAAACAAATTTAAAATGTACTAATGATTTAACGAATGAATTAAATGTTTTGGTGGATCAGTCCAACTATTCGTCATCTGTTTCACCTTCCACTACTACTACTTCCATTGTAAATTCACATATGAAACTGTCAGACTGGCCAAATTCTCAATTGCCAGAAACCGTTTCACTGGCTTTGGCTCTTTATAATCGTGCTATTTTAGTCAATCAGTACTATTATTCTAATCATCATGTTTATCCGTATACATGCTTAGCAGGGTGTTTGTACAGGCATGGAGATAATCGAAGTGCATTGCGTTACTGGGCAGAGGCATCTAAAGTTATTGGACAGTAAGTCTCATCAACTTTTTTTCTACTTGTTTTTCATTCTGTGCAGTTTCACACTTTAATCCATACACTTTCTGTGCCAAATACAGTAAAACGTCAGTATACATAACTTTTCTTGTATTTGTTAAATAGTCTCACTGTGAGACAACTCTGGCTAAGTAATTTTTAAAGCACTTAACTGACAGGTTGTAGGTTCGAATCCCACTCTACCTACTTTGAATTGGATAACCAGGTAGTATAAGATTAACCTTCTTACAAATATCGTGACTCAAAGCCAAGTACATGAATGCTGAGTGCATATCATCAACAGTTCCACTACTACTTATATATATATATATATATATATATATATATATATATATATATATATATATATATATATGAGTAGGAAAATTGTATTTCTGACGTTTCGTGACTTAATATAAGCCACTACTAGGAGTTACTTAATGGTTTATGATTTCCTAAATGTTTTTAGTAAATATTAGGCAATTTTTATTTGTCTCACCGAATGCCTTCTCAGAGATTAGGATTTAACGTACAAAACCGATGATCATAAATGGGTACCCTTGACAACTTGATAGCAGTTATCAAATTTATATGCATTACAACACAAACTTCTTATGGTTTATGTTGGATGTTGTTAAACCTGTCACGTAAACCAAATACCAAGGAACTATAACGTATGGTTTTGGTAATAAAAATAAAGACAAAAAGCATGGTCGCCTAGATATTTATTCAAGGGATCTTTCGTTACTTCTTTCTTCCTCCATCTCTTGCTGCTTTTGGTAAAAGATCCAGTAAAAGCAAGTATCCAAATGTCACTGACTTCGGTTTCAGCTATATCTAAGCCGTTCAATCTTTTAGTCTGTGTGCCTGACCTTAGCTACTTCCTTGACGTGGCAGTTGGTCATGCATATGGCGACTAACCAACCGAGCTGTATTGGCTGAAAAGTTCATCGCTTTGGTCCTACCATACCAATTAGGTCGGTTGAAGGACGGTAAGACTAAAAGCAACAAACTTATGGCCCGAAGACGGAGTCATACTACTGACTACTAGGGTATGGCAGCAGCAAAATGTTTCCTCCAGACAGTCAGCATCTCATAAAGCAAGGGGCTGGTGGTCAAAAAAGTTTGACTCAAAAGATAGCTCACGTTACCTTCTACGGATTTTCGTCTTTTGTGGTAAGACCTCAAAATTACAAAGCTGTTTCATTTGAAACTAATCACAAAGAGCCTATGTGTAAGCGGCCTCAATAAGTTATCCTTTGGATTTCGATCACTCTCTAACTCAGTTTCCTTTTCAGTTTCCACAAGAAGAAATATCCTTCCACAGTGTGGGAAACCTGAAAATGGCAGACGAACTGGAAATCAACTCTTTGAAGTGTATGAGAGACTTTACGATTGATCATCATCTTTTCGGAAGATCTTTAATTTGTTATTCCTTGATGTGTTGATATTCTGTATTTTCTAAACAATTAAATATCATTTACGAAACACTTATTCATTGTAATTTGTTGTCTTTCATAGTTATAATCATACATCTGAAGATTGGGAAATTTATCGTGAGCTTTTAGAGATTGCCACACATTTAATGCCTCAAATGTTCCGATCGGCTAGTGAAAATTCACATTTTTGTTCTGAAGGTTCAGTTGACACTGATCCCGATGGATGCCTTTATCAACCAGATAATATTCTAGGTAAGTTATTTTTTACATTATTATTTCATCGCTTTGCCAATGTAAAGTTTTATGAAATCGACCAGTGTATCTTTATGATATTCAACGTTGTATATGACTAAATGACGATCATCTTCCATGTTTTTGATCAAGTGGAACGTTAAACAATCTTACACATAGCATATTTGGTATTTGGTTAGTATCAGAGTCCAGGATATTTATCAATTGGATGTTCCTATTGTCCATTTCATTTTGCTTCAAGGCCTACCAAATATGCCATTGTCAACCGGTCACACGTAACATAAAACCCGACACGTGCATCTGTCCAAGTTCTCATACCACATTAGCACAGCGAGATAAAATTATTTCAAGAGAAATTCCAGAATAGTAGGAGTAGTAACAGTACCAGTAGTAGTACAAAGGATTAGGTTTAGGAAAAGAGAAAATGGCGAGGTTTATAGACTCGGATTCTAAGGCAAGACAACGAATGAATTCATCTGAACCATTACGAACGATTCTGAGCCATATCGTCCAAAGTCTCTGATCATTGGTTACAACAATCACCCAGACCCCAATCAGTTAGTCAGTGTATGTTATAACAGTTTAGTCCAATTTGTCATAACTTAGTGAACTGGCCTCATTCTTGGTTTGGATGTCCTTAGTCTTCTTCTAGCCCACTCATAAACCAGACATCACCGGTCGAAGTAAATGGTTGGGCATACTTAATACGTGTTTCAATCAGAGTAAATGAAGATTCAATACCTCGTCAATCAAGTTGTCAGATTTACATAGTACTATATCTATAACTTCGACATTGTTTACTTAATGGTCCCGAAATAGACGAGCGATGCTTCGAAGACACCTATGATCGAATACTAGTAGACTACAAATATCTTCTATTCTTGATGGCCACACATCTGTAAAGCAGAACGGGGCGAACAGGTGAGTAGCAAACTCATCCTTTGGTTGACACAGGTATATCTCTCCTACTCCACGAATCAGGCAAGTTCGCAATGATCAATTTAGTTTATTGAGTTAGTGTTGAAATTTCGTTAGCCACTAGCCCATCATGCCTGGTGAGACTTCCTAAATAGGTGAAATGGTTGCTGCACTCGACTACTTCACTTACTATCAATAATTCGGGAGGTGATACAGGCCAACACTGAAGTGACACTGAATTTGAAGGAGAAAATCTCATCCTTAATACACTTGGACTGTTGCTTAAGGCTGTCAGAAGACTGCATTTTGTCACAGTCTTCGCCCAGGACTGTGGGAAAAGCTAGTAATATACTACACAGCTACCCAAACTGAAATAGGTGAAAAGGGGTTCGAGTCTACGACCTGTTGACTGGAGGTCGAGTGCATTATCCACTAAAACCACTACTACACCAAAACCGATCGGTCAGTTAAGCATTGTAAAGTGAATAAAATTTAATTGCTAATCTACTAATAATCTAATTTGTTGAATATTGTTGTCTGATCATCCAAGACTTTCTTAAGTTTTCTAGTTTCTTTTTTAAAAACAACTTGCGTAGTCGTGCACTACCTGTGAACTAACACTACAATGTTAGTTTTCGACTTCCGTTCATAAGCCTTAATGTATTCAATCAGCCATCAGATTATTTTTAAATTTACGCCTGTTACTCCTCGTGGAGGATTATTTTCAAGTGCTTTTTTTCTGTTCTTACTCCCTTTCCAGATGATCCACATTGCCTTTCTTATCTGTTATCATTTTATGATCATTTATGTTTATGGGAAGAAGGTTCGCCTGTGCCAGTTTTGCATGTAGGTTGGGTTGATAAATTAATGGTAAATTTGACACGATTTACTCAACGTGCTAGACGTCATCTTTGCTTATCTGTAGCATCCGATAAAGAAGATAATAAAAGTGATATTGTGAATTCACCTTCGTTAACACATTCAACATGTAGATCAAGTCGATGGACAACTGAATCAACTGATACAACAAGTGAAACAGGAGTTCTGAATATGAATAACATAAAACGTACTCGTCGACATCGATCGAATCAAATCGATTCCACATCCAATTTGTCTACTCCTATCGCTAAAAATGATCTTCCAAAACCGAGTGATGATGTTGATGACGTCAATACTAAACTTGAACTAATCAATGATTATTATACTGAGGGAAATATTCAGTCTCCATCTTCTGTAATAACAAATCAAGATATAACTTGTGAAATGTCTACAGTAGTTACAAAAGCACAAAATAAGAAGAGTGATATGGAAACTGATTCATTAGGTAAATTATTATTACCATTATTAACAAAATTAACTGGTCGATAGGTCACTGATTGTTATGTAACTCTTGATTACATATGGTCTGTTTTCTTATTAGCATTTCCTGGAGGAGGAGGAGGAGGACATTTGTTTAATCTGAAAATTACGTTCATAACAACCCCCCTAGTATAATTGTTAACAAGAGGTCATCAAATAAAAAGGCTTATTTCATCATTAGCACGGGGGTAGAGTAAATGGGATAGAGTCTTACTACCAGTTATCGAATTGAAGATTCACAATCCTTTTTATATTTTAAATGCAAATTCATAGGCCTGTAAAATGAATGTGTCGGTTCGATTCCTTAGAGTGGATTTAAGAGAATGTGAATAATATATTCTTTTCTAAAAAATTTGTGTATATCAGTTCATTCAGTCAATCAGTACAAATATTCAAAAGGGATAATGTGAATCTATCATTCAGTAACCCCAGAAAATTAAATTGTATTCAATGATTAGAAATAGTCGATATTCATTGCCAATACATAACTGCGGGAACAGAATATTTGGAGTTTTGATACTTGACTGAAGTAGTATGATTGGATAACAGTTATGGAGAAAACTAATAGTAAATTTGTTTATTCGGGTGTATTTTCCTGTTGTTGATATTAAGGACAGCAGTTGGCCAATTTCTATTGGGATATGTGCACCCTAAGCAGATTACGTCCATACTGCCATCTTCGCCAGTCAGTTAATATCAAAGTAGAGCCTTACATAAATTCGCGTTTGCCAAGTATAAAGAAATACTGAAATTTAAATTCCAAAAGTGCAAATGCAACTGGACCCACATCACTCGAAGTTTCCTGCGACTGATCCGGACCATAACTATTTAGTCTACAATTACAACATAACTCATAGTCAATGAATTCATGGACCAATGACACGTTTTTACGTGGCTGCTTCTAGATTTCTTTTGACTTACTCGGACGCCTGAAAACATCGCCTGTCATGGTAGGTAGTGATTAGGCATAAGTCACTATACATGTCCTATCCGCCTCAATCGATTATAATTCACAAACTCGTATATCACAATTTAGTCACAGGTTTTCAGCCAAGTTGGTTAGTAGCTAGCAGAGGAATCCGGAACACGCGTTTCTTCTCACTCGGAACCAGTCAACCTAATGTACTTGTTGTATCCCAATGTTAATGTTCACACTTAGACTCGAACCCAGTATTTTTCGCTCTAAACGCCAGTGCATTATCCACTGAGCTATTGAGTTCAGGTAACCACCAACTTATGCAACAAATGTAAGCTTTTTGCAAGGGTTTGTATTTTACCGTTATGTGAACATCAACACTGAGATACAGGTAGACACCCAGCCGACAAACTCGAAATAGGACGAAGTATGTGTTTTAGATTCTACTGTTAGCCGTTATCCAACTTTACTAAAAATAGTAGGTTTATTTTTTACTAAACACTTTAATCCATTGACAAGCATATACACCCAATAAGCTGCAGCTAACATGTTTACATTTTATGTACTCACAAAAATCTTTTCAACTAACCAGCAGAATAATAATTTCCTATCAGGTCATTGAAGAACATGTTAGTTTTTTTTCAAACAGAAGTCATTTGACTTTTAGCCACTAGGTCGTAGGTTCGAACCCCGCTCCATCTATTTCAGTTTGGATAAGCGGATAGTACACTTAGAGTGTGTGGCTGCATACTCAAGTACACCAGGTGAATGAGCTTATTTGAAATAACTTTTTCATTCGAATAAAAAATATCGTTTGTCGGTCTTTCTGATGATATAAGATATTATAATACAGCAAAATTTAAATTAAAAAAAAATGTTTTTTGCACTACGTATCAGCTGAAAATTTTGCCAACTGCATAGTCTCACACTTGAATTGTTAAATTCGTTTGTATTCATTATACAGTGGTTAAAAATTATGTGCTTTTTTAATGTTCAGTTTAACTTTTACGTATACTGTTTTGATTTCAGTCGAAGCTAACAAAGTTTCTAATCCTTACATAGTAAAATCTTGTAGAACCTCTGTCACAGTTGAGATACCCGAAGAAACATCCAACACAAAGATATCTATCAAAGAATCTTATTCTCCCAATGAAAAATCTGTTCCATCATCCACTCATACAAATTCAATGTTTGATGATGTTCAATCTGATGCGGATCAGATATTGTTGGATACTGAAGAACAAGATGGATCACCTTCTCCACTAATGGATTTTCCTAATCATGATGATTTACTTGCAAGTTTAGTTGAAGCATGTGATCATCGTCTGTTGAATCCAGCTTTTTTATGGGGTATGGAACCACATTCACCTTTTCTTCCAGCTAATGTTGCTCCAGAAGAAGCATTAAATCGTCTAATGACAGTATTAGAAGAAAGTAAACCCCCTACTTCCATAATACGCAATTCAAATGATATTATATCTACAGAAACTATAGTTCATCATATTTTTCCAACTCCTCCAAATTCAGGAAGTTTCACTGGATCATCGGAAAATATTATCCA
The DNA here is from genome assembly GCF_000237925.1 of Schistosoma mansoni. NCBI lineage: Eukaryota > Metazoa > Platyhelminthes > Trematoda > Strigeidida > Schistosomatidae > Schistosoma > Schistosoma mansoni. The sequence continues at coordinate 58,707,310 of NC_031502.1, forward strand.
TGAAGAATCAACTTCATCTACTACATTATCTCATACAACATTATGTACATCACCTCGAGTTCCAGAAAGTTCAGTACCTGAAATAGAAAAACTAACATCAACTGCAATAACAACGCCAATTCGTTTAGAAAATCAAAAACATTCAACTAACTATCCTGTTGATAAAAATAATAATCTAGAAATTACATTAAAAACAAGTTCTGTATTACCAACAGAAAAGCATACATTGTTTCCTGACAATTTCGACACTGTCGATGGCGGTTGTAATAATAATATTAATAACGATAATAATAATAGTGATGGTGTTTTGTCGGAAGATTTTGACCTGTTAACTAATATTCCTAATGAATTAATGGATTCTGTCGCCAGCCTAGTAGTTGATAATCATCATCATCATCAAACTGATCATCAAATCAATTCAAACAGTCCTCCTACTGATTTTTTTGATTTATTATTAGAATCAGGAAACAATTTAAATACAACATTATGTAATCAACATCAATGTGAAACAGAAAATCAAGGACAAAATATAAATATAAATGATGATAATAATGTTATTAACCAGTCATCAACAAATCATCGGACAGTTAAAACAATGGAAGAATTAACTGTTCACTTACCATTATATTCAGTTAAGATGGCTTCAATTATTGAATTGTTACGAGCGCCTAGATTGAATTCCTCTGCGATTAAACTAGCATTGACAGCACAAAGTCAAGTATGTGTTCGCCGATCTAGTAGTGTACATTCTAATTATTTTTAATCATTTTTTTCTTCATTGTATTGTAGTATGTATTTATCATTCATTCTATGTGGTATGTATATATCACCGTTGAAATATATTGAAGTTTATTAGTCTGACTGTATCATTTGTTTGTTTGTGTGTGTATGTGTGTATGCAAATGTACATAGATACTTATTATATGTCTGTATGCTTGATTCAAGTGTACATTATTCATTTTGTAATTCCTCCTCTTTCAAATTGTTCATTGTTTGTTTGTTCTTTTCAGATCTATTGTAAACATTAGATTACTGTTACCTTTGTTGATTAATGGATAGATTCATTAAATCATGTCTATTATTCTCAATTGTCAGTTTTGCATTATGATATTACTCGTTTGTTTATTTGTTTTTTGTTTACTTGTTGTCTGTACATAATCGTGTGAGTATATATCCATGTGTACATCCATTCATTGCTCTTATGTTGAATTTCAATAGATCTATGCATTATAGTTAACACATTTTGTATCCATCTAGAAATACCATCAATAACTAATATCATTCATGAATGTTACTGATCATTAAATCATTCATTTTTGCTACATATTTATGTATTATATATCGTCAACAGGATTATATGAGACTTTTACTCTCTCTCTCTGTCAAATCAAAGGTATCCCCGAATTCCCCCCTTATGTTAGTGCTTAGAAATTTCCCCTTTATTCTTTTTGGAAATTCATTTGCTCTTCCTATAAGTAGAACTTTACATTTTTCTTGTATTGTCTTTTTATGCCTAACTCTTTCTTTGATGTTGGTTTGTTCTCTGAGCTGGATGGTTTGGTCCATACAGCTCAGAAAACAAACCAAACATCAAAAATCACCCACCTGAGCTACAAATCTTCTCCACCATCTCTCTCTCTCTCTCTGTTCGTATTCTTTCATCAGCCATAATTGCCATGCTCCATTGTCCATTACACACATATATATATGATTCAATGAACCAACCTATTTTGTTTAAATATGATCACACAAATAAGAGGAATTTTCAAAATATGTATTTTTTTCTATCGTTTTGTAATCTACTAATTGGGTATTGTTATATAAGGGTAGATTGATTTACTTGTATATTCTACTTATTTTTCTATTATTTTATTCAGACTTCATATGTGTGTGTGTGTGCTTGTGTTTTACTTATTATTGTTTACATGTGTTTTTATGTATTGGAATCATGTGGAAACACTACGGAAACATGTGCATATTTCATTGTATTTTCTTTTACATGAAGAATAAGATGTGTGTCTGCACGTTTTCATCTCATTCAAATGCATGTTGTTTGTACGTGTGTGTGTGTGTATGTGTACGTTTTGTAAAGTCGACATGTAACTCTTTTACCTCTTGGTCCCGCCACCGGTTGATTCTTATCTGTTTTTTGTTTTTTTTTAAATCTTGACCAAACATGTGTTTTGACCTCAGATTAAATTTTATCGAATTTTTGTTTATTTACAATTTTTTTTTCTAAACTTTAATAGTTTATTTGATTGTTTCTAAATTCCGGTGATGAATTAATTCCTTCGTATTATGTCTATGTAAATTTGTAAAGAGTCTATATAAAAGCCTTTTGTGTTTCAATTTTGTGTTTATTACTTAATTATCGACTTTGAGAAAGTTTACCCTGTTGTTATAAATGGTCATCCGAGTCTGATACTGTTGTATACATCCCTGACAAGCTACTTGTATGAGGAAGGTAAGAGTAAGTAGGGAGCTTTATTGGCTATCGAATAGAAATATGTCCACACATTCATTAATTATTATCAATTTTCCCCTCAAGGCCCCCAAGTACCCTGGTACGGCCGAGAGTGGGGAGAGTCCGCTCTCCCTCTCGAAATGCTCTCACATGGCCACGCGAATATAGCCTCTGCCAGGGGAGTCCTACTCACTGCCTCCTCGTGGCGGGGGTGTTGTTTACGAAATTGAGAGGACGAAAAACGAATGTCCGGCGCTTTAACCGGGTTGGTGGACACGGCGCGTCCACCTAGGGGAGTTGGAAAACCCTGATTCCAAACCAATGGTGCACATGGGCTCCAGTATCCTGATGGAACAAATGGCGTATGAATCAATTGTTGGTCACCGACTACCATGGGACTGCATCTCCTTGTGGATCAGACTTTTAGGTCGAATGCTGCGGTTGTGGCCCCCTAGGAAAACCACCTACTTCAGTTTGGGCAGCATCAAAGCCCTCACACAAATCAAATGAGATTTGTACGACGCATATATATCTGGTTCCCCTTTGTACCAACATTTATGTGTTTAAATAAATAAATATACTTTCAAAAAGCCACACTTCGAGGTGTTTTCACATTATTCACACTTTTTTCCCCATCTTACTGATTCATGTTTTCTCACTCTACAGAATCAACTTCGAATATGATTGGATAAGGTTTTAGTGTTGATTTGTTTGCTAAACCTTGAATGAAATGTTGCGATTAATTAAATTCCAATGTACTGAAGTCATTTCGAATATAGTTTTTAAATAGAATGTCTTCCATATACTCGGCACCCAATTTCTGTTAAACTATTTCAAATATTATCAGTATAGGATTGTAGAGATTGTTGAGTTATTAATTGGGGTTATGAGCTGATCAACACTGTTGGATACCGACTCAACGGTCTAGAGGTTAAGCGTTCGCACGCGAGACCGAAGATCCTGGGTTTGAATCCCGCGTGTGTGATCGTAGATGCGCACTGCTGAGGAGTCCCATACTAGGATGAGGTGGCCGTCCAGTGCTTCCAGGTTTCCAATGGTGTCCTAACATTGGTCAATTCATGATCCCAATTAAAATCACTCAAATATTGACGAATATTCGTATATAAGATTATGTGTTTGTTTTAAAAGATTGAATTTCATAAAATGTCATGTTAAGTGTGATGAGTGAAGTTTTCAGTACTTTTCGTTTTTAAATGTTCCTTATTAAAAATGAACTTCTAGTTATCTGTTATATAATTCAACTTGAAGTTCTATATATTCACTCTGGAACTTGAACCCGGTACCGTTTGCTTCAAATGCTATCTTGTTATCCACTTGGCTACTGAGTCCTGATAACCACCTGCTTGTGCAATGGGGTGAAGTTATATTCACTTGGTGTTGCTGACTTCTATCTTCCCATTGTTGTTTAGGACTGCAATTAATCAGTCTCTTGTTTGTACTCACAAAACAGTTCAGACTTGATTTTATATGATTTTCATTGATACCAATTATTTCTTGATATAAGATTAACGTATATTTAAAATAGCTTAAGATCACCTGTAAAGAGTAAAAACTTTCATAACTACTGTTTCTAAACAACTCACTGAAACAACATGATGCAGGGATACCTTATAGTCATTTAAGATAATTAATAAGCAACAGACCCTTTATTCAACTTTTCTGATGTTGTAACTGGCAAATACCTGCAGGGTGACTTATTTATTCGATAGAAGAAAATAGCTACTTGTTTATCTATACTCTGATACTTACTTTTCTGGTTAGCGTTTTTTTAGCGAGTTAGTTTTTCTACGGGATGGGGTCGCTAACCCCATGCCCAACTCTCCTCCTTTACCCGGGCTTGGGACCGGCAGTAACTCTAAAAGAGCTACAGGCGGAGTTTATACTCTGACAACTCAATTCATTTTTGACTATCATATTTTCTTCAATCTCTGCAACGTTTTTCAACTATTTCCTAGTTTATAATTTTATTTTTACCATTAATTATCATTAACTTATATTCGGTTACTTCAGTGTTAGTCCTAACCGTAAGTTAGATATTTTATCACTATCCTATTTCTTTAACAGGTGGTTAACATCTCTATGTTTATTGCTTATGACTATAATGTTATTCACTTGTAATGCTTATCAGGGCACATCTTCAAATGATTCTTCAACTAACCCTTTCTATGTACAACAAATATGTCAGTTGTCACTGCTAACGGACTACCTATAGCTACACTATCAACCTGTTGACAGTATTCTCACTCCTAAATAAATTGAACATTATCAGTAAATGATAATAAATATTTAATAGTTGCTAAGTGAAAAGACAATTTGTTGAACGTGATATAGTTCCATTGAATATCACTAGTTATTCGCAGAGGTAGATTTTTAAACAAACGATTTACGTCGAACGAACATTTTGTCTTATTCTTGATATAAATATCAGTTGATCATTTCAAATGAATCTTTCATAGAATACCTAAATAGATGGTTTAGAATAAGATTTAACAGTCTCATCAGCTATTTGATAAGATTATTTATGTGTGCTCAACAATGATCAGAATTGGTTACAAAGGGATGCTAGACTTGTTAGCTTTCGGTAATCCATATAATTCAGGATACACAGATAGACACGTTACCATCTACACTTTATCATTACTTTCGGAAACTTTTATGCAAACCAAAGATGCTGATGAGCTGTCAATGAGTTCACCAGTGGAGAATGCGGTATTTTCTTCCAAGTATGCTGTATATGCGTACATTGAAATGCGCATATCAGAGATACATGCATTCCATTAATACACATGTAGGTATAGATGGGTACGGCTGCTAGTATGCGTTACATTCAATCATAGAATGCACGAACATGTCCACTCATCCCATGAGTACATATAGACAGAATTTTCCGCTCGCAAGTATACGTTACATACACATATGAAATGCATAGGCCCAGATCCATACTCTTCATAGAATACATATAGATATAAATGGCATCAATACTAGCCGTAACCCAGCTGCTCCCATCACTGAATAAATATCGAGTACTCGAATCAGTATGAAAATAAGCCGCCATAGACGATATGCTCATTTCACGCTCATACCACAAGCAGTTTTGCTGTCGAACCCTGTGCACTGGTTACTTCACAATTTTTGGCCAACGCTATAGCCCGTCTGTCCCACACCTTATGGACCCTTCCAGATAGAGTCTGTTCAGGCACTAAAACGAAGTTGTTCTCTATCACCACAATCACGTCCTCATTTCAAAGTTGTCATCTGTCTCCTCTTGTTAATCAGATAAAGTTGATGGTTAGCACGATCTCCATCAATTTAAGCAGAGTAGGTGGTCAGTCCGGTCTCTGTTTTATCGCTTGCGTTAGTCCATGAGGAAAAAGACCACCCATTATCCAGGGACTACTACGCAGAAGTGTGATTCGGACGTATTCATGCTTCTAATTTTCTGTACGATAATGAAACATTGACTAGTGATTTCATAATGGAGAGGATATTAAAACTAATTATGTATCATTACAATTAAACAACTACTGTAAACCAATGCAATTTATTCATTGGTAATTAATTTTAGCTACTTAAAATAACTTTTGAATGAATCACTGACTAGAAACATTGAAAGAAAATATGAATGCCAAATAATGGTCCCTCTAATTAGTTATAACAAGTTGTAAATTATATTCCAGTTTCATTGATAAAATGAATCGTCACAAATCTAAACAAAAATAGACGGACGAATTTAACAAATCTATTGATTGAGGTTAGATATTAACACCGTTGGGTGCCGGCTCAATGGTCTATCGGTTAAGTGATCTGGCGCGAGACTGGCAGGTCCTGGGTTCGAGTCTCGCGAGGCGGGATCGTGAATGCGCACTGCTGAGGAGTCCCACAATAGAACGAAACGGTCGTCCAATGCTTCCATGTTTTCCATGATGGTCTAGCTTCAATTGACTCATGATCTCATCTATAAAATCTATTACGTATCATATTTCAATATCTTGAAGAATTCAAGAAGGAAAAGTAAATTATAATGTAAAAACTTCAAAGTTCTATTCAATTCTTGGTGCATTAAAATAAACTCACGATATCGCTATTGACAAGTAATCTATATTACTCCTTACATGATCACACCTTATTAGGAATTCAATATCATTTCACAAACTATTAATGGATAAAGTAGTCAGTGAAATGCCTTGTCTGACATAGGTTTCGTGTAAGTTTGTACTGATCAGTTAGGCTTACCTTCACTCTTATAAGAACTGATGCTCCCTGTGTGATTCGAACAGGCTTCATAGCCTGTGACAATACCGCTAAGCTGTTCAGGTTGCAAATGACCTTATATAGAAGTGTGGTATTTCAAAGTGATTGATCACTGTGGTAGCTATTAATAAACAATGATTTAAGTAGGCGATTTTTTCATTTGGAGATAGTTTTCATCATATAGGAACTCTTGTCTAGATTTGAACAAATAGCTTTAGCGTATTTAAGCTCCGAGTTATTGTAAGACATTAAAGAGGAAGAATATACTTATGAAATCTCAGCAATTAAATTTTAAGTAAATCCAACGTTTTACTCGGTAATCTGGTTCAAGCTTTTTCAAGGAAATATAATCAAACGTCAAAATCATTGAATACAAATAAGTATATGGTTCTCCGGTTAACCATACACTAAATAGATTATCCAATCATTCTAACAATGTTTAAAGTATGTATTTTCTGTGGTGTATATGAGATAGGTGGTGTGCATCGAAAAGTATGTTAAGATAACAGATTACGTGTATTCGTAAGTGGATCTAAGGTGTAAGAAGAAATTTCCTCGAATACTTATCACCTTTGTTCGGTGAATTTTTTAGTAGGACATACAATTTTCATATGTGATTGTAGAGTCTAGTTCCATGTCAACCCAACATAGTTTATTCTAGCTTCCAGACAGACCGTACTCATTACATGTCTGCAGTTTATTTTCGTTTGACCATAAACATCGATTCACGTTTGTTTAAACTGAGTTGGCTCAATCGCCTTCTTCACACCTCTTTCTCCTCTTCGTTTCATTGATTGTCTGCTCATATCCACGATTGTATGAAATATACTAATTCAAATTTCATTATCGTATTTGATTTATTTAATTCTGCTATTCACTTACATGAGTTAAGTTGATAATCAGATACGAGGATTGGTGGCATTTATGTTTCGATAACAATCATTCATACAATCGAACTGGAGTCAGATACAGGGCCACTAAATGATATGAATCAAACATGTCATAGCATGCATAAAATGAAGATAAAAATGAATGAATGAATATTTATGTTATTTTGCTATTCCAGTTAATTGTTCATCATAGATTCAGACAGACAAACTGATTAGAACAGTTGGATGTAATTGTTCTTGTTCAGATAATAAATGATAGATTAGATAGAATAACTATAAATTATTAGTTGTCATGGAACAACTAATTGTATTCCATCTATCCTATGAATAATATTTGGATTTGCCCATATGTTTAGGGCTTCGGCTGTTAGTGCCTCTTTGAAAGGATTCTTGTACCATTAAAATGAATTGCATGGCTCGACTCTATTTTTTTTTACCATAGTTTGAAGTCAGTTAGAATTGTATTAAAAACCTCGAATGAACTGAGTAGTTGTTTCATTCTGATTTAAAGCTTCTCAACAGTCTATCAAGAGTTAGTTGAAGCTAGATTGAACCATGTAGGTAAGTTCAAACTACCTGGCTAAAGTTCATATGATCGTCATAATCAATAATGGTTAGAGATGGTTGCTCACAATTGGTCACAATGATTCACATGAATTTACTTTTTATTTTCCCTCAGGTATTGAGATTTAAAATTATCGTTTGCTTTTTTTTATTTCATAAATCCATTCTTTCTTCATGAATCAAATTGTAATTGTCTACTGTTTCTTATTACCTCCTGATGCTGTTACTACTTCTACTAGTCTGATATTAGTCTTGTTAAATTCATTTCACTGTGCTGATATGGTAATAACAACTTGAACCGTTGCCTATATGTAGCAGATTCTGTGTTACATATGACTGACTGCTTGAATCAGTGGATTTTAACACCATTGTCAAGAAAGTCTATTTTGTTCTACGAAATCTTATGTATATATGAATAGTTATCAATGAGTCACTGAGTCAAAATTCAGTAGGCTATGTTTTCAAATTCACTTAGTTCGCAATAGTCTGAAACTATCGTTCACCAAAATCAATAATGTTCAACTTCACTTTCAACATGCATGAACTTGAAGTATCATGACTTCGGAAATTTTCAATAAATTTCATCATTTGGGTTGCATATTATTATTAAGATAAGTCTTTGGTGTAAACCTGTTGGATTTGAATAAATCTCAGATCCCTTGACTCAACCCTATATGGGGTCATGCGTTTCTCATTAAGAAATTTCAAACTAGAACAAAATAACTTTTCAATACTTCATAGCTCTCAATAAATCTTCAGCTGATATACCAATTTATAATGAGAATTCTCTTTTTAATTAAATATTCTTTATAATTTATAATCTTTGGACAGCTAGGATGCAGCTAGACTATTTAGACTTCTCAGATGATCTGGCTCTTTTATCACACACGCAATAACAAATGTAGGAGAAGACGATCAGTGCAACAGTAGCCTCAGCAGCAATAGATTTCAATATAAACAAAGGGAAAAGCAAGACTCTCCGATACAACACAACATGCATCAATCGAATTACACTTGACAGAAAAGCTTTGGAGGATGTGTAAACCTTTACATATCTGGACAACATCATTGATAAACACGGTGGATATGATGCAGATGTGAATGTGCGGATCAGCAAAGCAAGAGCAGCATATTTACAACTGAAGAACATGTGGAACTCAAAACAATTGTCAACCAACACCAAGGTTATAGTTTTCAATACAAATATCAAGACAGTTTTACTGTATGGGGCGGAGACGTGGAGAACTACAAAAGCCATTATCCAGAAGACACAGGTGTTTATTAACAGTTGTCTACGCAAAATACTTCGGATCCGATGGCTAGACACTATCAGCAACAAGTTACTGTGGGAGAGAACAAACCAGATTTAAGTGGAGGAGAAAATTAGGAAGAATCGCTGGAAGTGTTTAGGACACACATTGAGGAAATCACCCAACTGCATCACAAGGCAAGCATTCACATGGAATCATAAAGGCCAAAGAAGAAGAGGAACATCAAAGAACATATTACACCGAGAAATGGAGACAGACATGAAAAGAATGAACAAGAATTGGATAGAACTAGAAAGGAAGGCCCAGTAAGTAATTTATAATCTTGGCTTTAAGTGTGTTAAATATCTGACTTCAGTGAATCTACCAACTGACAATCTCATTTATCAAAGTCAATAATTATAATACTGGAGTGTTTATCATAGAAAAGCAGCTAAGTCAATATTTAATTCATATTAAATATGAATTATTTTAGTTTAAAATAAAGGAACACAAGTATGTGTAGAATTTACTACTGAAAAATATAATTAGAGAGTGATATCAGCAAGAAAAAAACACCCCTTTGAACTGATGAAATTTAAATAAAGCACATTCGTTTTTAAGTATTTACTATCGAAATTCATGAATGATTTAAACTATCTCGATCCGTTATAAATAAACAAATGACTGTAACTAGTAAGTATTTAATAACTCCGTCTGTAGCTCCTCCGGGGGCTACTGTCGGTCCCAAGCCCAGGTATAGGAGGAGGATTGGGCATGGGGTTGGCGATCCCATCCCGTAGAAAACCAACTCGCTAAAAAAACGCTAACCAATAAGTATTTAAAATATATAAGTAAGAAGTATATAGGAATCATTGAATTCATTTATACTTCCTATCTATATTGTTCAGTGAATTGTTTGTTTCCTTTTCATTTAGAATAATTTAACAACAGACGGAGGAGAGGGGAACAATAGTATTAGTGTGGTATTAGCTATTTATGTCGACAGATACAAGTAGTATGTATCACTAATTGAGGTTAAGAAGATCAATGAAAAGAGAATGAGAACAAAGAATGATTGGTATAGAAACAAAAAAACAATGAAGTCTGAGACAATTGATTGACATTTTGTAAATGAAGTGTTTACTGTACGGTTCTCAGATTTTACTAAGAGATTTTGTAAATTTGTGTTCAAATATATTCAATTGTTCCCACTGGTGATCTTGTTCACTATATCAGGATTGAAATATAAATTACACTCTGTGTTTGATATGAAGAGAAAAAATTTGCTACCAAAATAAATGTATTACCTATACTTTTATACAATTTGTAGTGAATATATTTTATTCACTTTCGTTTAATTGGTTAATTCAATTGTAGGGGCAGTGAAATGTCACTGAGACCTAGCCACATCATCAGGCAGTTGGGTCACCGAATATCGAACAGATCATAGATCCCTGTCAAAGTCAAGGGCAACAAACACGCATCAGTTAATAGTATGCAGTGAACTGACCCATGCGCTGGTGGTCTCACTAACATCTCTGTAATCCTTCTTATTAATATATTTCCATAATAACGTCCTTTGTGTTATCCAGTCTTCAAAGCAGCAATATTACTTTGATACGTAGAAGGTGTAATCCACGTTGGATACTGACCACGAGTTGTTTACTTCGATGTTAGCTGGTTTGTCAAACCATTCACGTCTAACTTGAGTAGGCCACCAATCATTCGACAGAGATCATCAAAGTTGATGGTCTACACAACCAACCGCTAGAATTCAAAATGTAGACTATTTAAGTTAACAGTAAAACCCTTTGTATATTTAATACATTTTTTTGTTATAATTTATTTCTGCAAGGTATTTTTGAAAAATTTCATCTTTAACTTTCCAAATAATCCTCCAGTAACTTTTTAAAGAATTTTGCTTTTTTGTTAGACTGTTTGAATATGAGTTCACTTGAAATTACCTCTTACTACCTTTGGTTTTAAGGCAGTCTATACTCCTCTACGAAGGATAACAGGCGTAAGCAAGTAAGTAACCTTTAATTTCTGTTATTGATTTGTAGGGGGAGGGATAGTGTATATATCTTTTTTTTGGAGTAAAAAGAAACTTCAGCATAATCTCTTTATGAAATGAATTGAAGCGTTGAAAGTAGGATAAAGTAATTATACTTTTCCTTGGTATTACAACTGAAGAAGACTAGAACGTGTCATTTACTGATTCACCGAACTGTATAAATGAAGGAGGGATACATTCAATAAATTATTTGGATGGAACATTTGTCACAATCTTTGTATCTATGAGAAACAACTGAAGTATTGGTGATGACATTCTATAGTAAATCATTGTTATCGAACTATACACTAAAATAATTATGTAATAGTTTGGATTACTCTGTCTTTTGATATTTTGACCATCATAAATTAAATTAAAATTCATACCCAGGTGACTATTTAGATTTGGTAGCTAACTTTATAACGCATTGGTGTTTGAAGAGAACGACACTGGGTTCGAGTCATGTAGTGAATATCCATTCTGATATGCATGTATATTCAGCTGACGCGTCCAATATAGGACGATAAGAGCATTCTGGATTTCACCGCTAACCACATTTCATTTATTTTAAACATAATGATACATATACATAATGATACTATTAGCATAAAGTTCGAGAATCACTGATAGTAAAAACTTATTAATAAGGTAGTCAATGAAATATCAATATGGAGTAGATTTTAATGACTATATTCAATACTGACAGTGATCACACATCTAAAGTGTGTATCATTTTATCAGTGAAAAAAGATCTGGCTGGCAATGTATTTTTAAGGTAGTATTATAAGAAAAAGAATTCTCAGTGTGATGGTGGGGAAGATTTGTAGCTCAGGTGGATGATTTTAATGGAGTTTTGTTCTCTGAGCTGCATGGTTTGGTCGTAGAGCTTTCATCATTATTCTGAACGACATCATCAGCCCAAACTTCGGGTAGAAGTTGATATCGTTCAGAAGAACGATGAGATATTAAGAAAAACTGTTTTAGATTCTCGGAAATTTACTCATAAAGTAATTCATATCGAGAAAAGAGATAGAATAAGAAGTTTTCACTTTTCAGGTTTTAATTTATTTTATTTATACACATAAATATTGGTACAAAGGGGCACCAGATATATATGCGCCACACATCTTATTTGATCTGTGTAAGTACTGTGATACTTCTCAGGTGCCCAAACTGAAGTAGATCGTTTCCTTAGGGGTCCACAACCGAAGACTTCGACCCAAAGGTTTGATCCACAAGGCAGTGGAGCATCGTGAGGCGATGCATTCCCATGGTAGCCGGTCAACAACGATCGATTCATACTTCATTTGTTCCCTCAGGATACTGGAGCCCATGTGCACCATTGGTTTGGAATGAGGGTTTCCCAACTCCACTAGATGAACTCACCGTGTCCACCAACCCGGTTAAAGCGCCGGACATTCGCTTTTGGTACTCTCAATTTCGTAAAAAACAGTAATGCCACTGTGAGAAGACGGTGAGTAGGACTTCCCTGGCAGAGGCTATAATACGCATGGCCATGTGAGAGTATTTCGAGAGAGAGTATTTCCCCACTGTTGGCCATACCAGGGCATTTGGGGGCTATAAATGCTATAACACAATGATTCGGTAACTGCATTAGACAATTGCTTACCATTTTTATGTCGACTTTTCTTTCCATAATGCAACGAGAAGACTAAGGTTATCAAAATTATGTAATATATTTGCGCAATATATTTCAAACAATTTGATCACTTATATACTTGTTAAGACATTTTTATATAAAAACTAAAAGGTCAACTAGACAGGCTAAAGGTAAGCCGTAACAAAGAAAACTAAAGTACACGAAAACAATCTGATAAACACTTTGGATAATAAATCAGTATTACCAGGGTAGGTTAAGGATAAGAACAAAGTGTTTTTGAACACATAAAGCGGGTTTCACTTTCCGTATATCCGAGGCTTCAATAAACCTTAGTATACACACTTGAAGGCTTTTGTATAACACAACAAATGCTGACGTGATATTAACCTTATGATCGGTCTCAACCAAATGTTTCGCAATGGACGAAGATGTCTATCTATTCTGTGATCTTATTTGACTATTGGAATTCATTTGTTTCTGTAGCCATTTTGGTATGTGCTCCGCCAGCCTTACTTGCAGATCACGATCGCTCCTCCCCATGTACATGTTTACGCACATACGTGTAAATTGATAGACACAATGGCATGCAACACAATCGCTTACGTGCTGATGGGTTTTTGGTGAAATATAGACCTTGTGTTTTCAATAATGATAAGCTAGGCTGCATAAAATGTCCTGTTGATGGTTAATTTAAGTCTCCATTTCAACATGAGACTATTTGAATCTCCTCTAAATGGTAACATAATGTAAACTCGATTTTTGGGTGCCAGCAGCGTCATAAGTTTAATCGTATTCCAACCCTTCCAGTAGCTTATAAACTTCAATGAATAATCATTATTCATTAGTGTTTCATTCAAGAGCTTCGTCTCTACTTCAATACTACTGCTAGTATAAATAAGACTGATTCTATTAAATAAGCCCTTTATTAATCCATGTTTGTAATGAATTGGGCAGTGACTATGGTTCTTCAAGTTTCAGCTCCGTACAGTAGGACTGTCTTGACATTCGTATTGAAGATTCTCACTTCGATATTGGTTGACAGACAGTTTTTTTGAGTTCTATATATTGTTCAACTGTAGGAATGCCGCCCTTACTTTGTCAATCCACACCTTTAAGTCTATATCAAATCCTCTTTGTTCATCGATGATGTTTCTCATGTACGTGAATGTTATCAAATCTTCCAGAATTTCCCTATCAAGTGTGATTGGCTTGGTGTTCTCCGTGTTGTGTTTGAGGATCTTGGTTCTTCCCTTATGTATATTGAAGCCTACTGATGCAGAAGCTGCTGCGGCTACACTAGTTGTCTTCATCTGCATTTGTTCGTGTGTATGGAGTAGAAGGGTCAGGTCATCTACGAAGTCCAAATTGTCTAGTTACATACAATCTGTTCATTGTAATATAAAAGATAATTAATATTAAATTTAGTCTAAATAGTCGTTTTAATAAAGAATCAACTCATAGAATAATCAATCCATATTTGTAGTTCAAATTACAATGAATCTCAAGAATAAGAAATATGGTAAGCAACTGGACAGATTCTAATCTATACTTCATATTTATTTCGAATATTATTCAGAATAAAGGTACATCATTAGGGTTGGGTGAATATGTATTTTGTAGGATAAAATATGTGAGTCATTGCCACAGAAGTTATCTAGCATAAAACTATCCAAACAAATTACATGATGATTGACTGATGCAATTAAATTAGTAATTTAGCACACAGCAGAAAAATTAATATGTCACATGAACATAAGCGCTCGCGCGCGAAACTGATAGGTCCCGGGCTCAAATCTCGCTAGGCGGGATGGTGGATGAACACTGACGAGGAGTCCCACACTAGAACGAAATGGCCGTCCAGTGCTTCCAGGTTTTCCACGATGGTCTAGCTTCAATTGACTCGTCAATTCAACTATAAAATTACTAAAATCTCCACAAAACCCATTCTGATAATAATTATTGTCAGGTTTTCCTTATGAAGGATTAGCAATTCTTTGTACAAAAAAGAAAAATACAACGTTTATGATCAAATATTGACATTTAAAAAAACACTGAACAATTATCATTCTGATTTTCAGTTTGATACTTTGGCGAAACTATAATTTACGGACGAACCAATCAGAGATAAGATAACAGGTTACGGATTTTGGCGCGAAATTGACTTATCCATTTAGCTAAATAACGTTTTGACATTTTAGCTTATATCATTTCATGATCTAAACCCTAAATGTAATTGCTAACGCTAGCTATCAACTTCAAATCATAATTATAAATCCTCATACTGGTTTATAACACTCATCCAACTCTAGTAAGTAGGTGGACATTTTCAAGGTCACTTTAACATCACTTAAAGGTCATCTATAAGTTATAGTCTCACCACTTTTTTTCTCTACTCATTTCGGATATCACAAAGAAATATAATTTTGTTATTTATTAACTTTCAACCTAATCGGTTAAGTGCTCTGGCACGGGACTGGTAGGTCCTGGGTTCGGATGTCACGGTGCGGGATGGTGGATGCGCACTTCTGAGGAGTCCCACACTAGGACGAAACGGCCGTCCAGTTGTCCCAGGTTTTCCATGATGGTCTAGTTTCAATTGACTCATGATTTCAACTATATATAAAAAATAATACCCAATTTATTTGAAACTATCCATTACAACTTTGATATGGATACTTAGTTTCATGATTATTTGTAATACAATAAATAAGTACTTTGATAGAAATAATATAATAAAAATTTGATTCACCCAAATGCATTAGTTGATTAAAGTCAAAGTATTTTATTTTATTTATTTAAACACATAAATATTGGTACAAAGGGGCACCAGATATATATGCGCCACACATCTTATTTGATCTGTGTAAGTACTGTGATACTTCTCAGGTGCCCAAACTGAAGTAGATCGTTTCCTTAGGGGTCCACAACCGAAGACTTCGACCCAAAGGTTTGATCCACAAGGCAGTGGAGCATCGTGAGGCGATGCATTCCCATGGTAGCCGGTCAACAACGATCGATTCATACTTCATTTGTTCCCTCAGGATACTGGAGCCCATGTGCACCATTGGTTTGGAATGAGGGTTTTCTAACTCCCCTAGGTGGACTCTCCGTGTCCATCAACCCGGTTAAAGCGCCGGACATTCACTTTTCGTCCTCTCACTTTCGTAAACAACACCCTACCCCACCACGAGAAGGCAGTGAGTAGGACTTCCCTGGCAGAGTCTATATACACGTGACTATGTGAGAGCATTTGGAGAGGGAGAGCGGACTCTCTCCACTCTCAGCCGTACCAGGGCATTTAGGGGTAGCATTAGAATAAATACTAACTATATCACTTCAAAGCATATTATCATTTTAAGTTAAGTGTGAAAATTTCACTGATAAAAGTCAAATTTTTTTTTAATTTAAAAAGGTGAATAGTTGAAGTTGATAATTTACCTATTACTTAATTTGTGACACATAAACAAAGAATGAATATATATAGATATACAGATTAACCGACATGAAATTAGTAACTAATTAGTGATTAATTAAAGCCAAATCAATAATTTCATTGTTTGCAAAATTTTTTGTTTCTTTGTTTGATTACCATCTAATGGTTAACTGTTCAATGATAAGCAGATATGGATAGTGGCTAACAGTAGAATCCATGACACCCGTTTCGTCCTATTTGGGATTCGTCAGCTGGATGTACCTACATCTCAGAGTTGATGTTCACTCCATAACTCGAACCCAGTACAGTTCTGCTCAAACGCCATCACGTTATCCACTCAGCTACTGAGTACTGATAGCCACTTGCTTGTGCAATGGGGTGAAGTTTAAATTCATTCAGTATTGTTTGTTTGAATCTTTCCATTGATGTTTAGGGCTGCAATTGATCAGCCTCTAATTGTTCAATGATAAGTTTTTTAATCCATCGGGAATATATTTTCATACTTTGATTGTCTAAAGTATGCAATTTACTTCTTTATAAAAAATTCATGATGGTGATACCTTTATTTACTAATTGATAATGAGAACTCAATATGACAATATCTATGGAAGAATAAAATTAAAAAATTAAGGTTGATCCAAAGGATTATATGATTACATCAGAAGGGGTTTTTGTGGAGATTTTAGTAATTTTATAGTTGAAATCATGAGTCAATTGAATCTAGAACACCATGGAAAACTTAGAAGCATTGGACGGCCGTTTCGTCCTAATGTGGGACTCCTCAGTAGTATGTATCCACCATCCCGCCTCACGAGATTCGAGCTGGCATCCAGTGGTGTTAATGTCCAACTTCAACCAATCCACGAAATCGAGCAACCATTCACCAATGTCTTCAGTGAGTTGATATCTCCCAACAGATCTGGTTGAACTCCACTGGTTACTGCTTCCCACTAGAACTCCTGGGAACTAACTCATGAAGCCATTCCAGCGCTTCCAGATTTTCCATGGTGGTCTAGCTTCAATTGACTCATGATTTCAACTATATATGATTATAGATAAAACTACTTAGACGGATATATTAGACACATAGATAGATAGATGTGTGGATAGATAGATAGATAAATAAAGCAACTGAGACTTTAACGAAAGCTATTCTAACATAATGTACGTCACTTGTTTTGTAGTTTATTTTTCTAGGTTCTAAGCACCGGAAAAGAAATCACAACATAAATATAACGCGATGGTGTTTGAAGCGAAAGGTACTGGGTTCGAGTCCCAGAGTAAACATCAACTCTGAAATGCAGGTACATCCAGCTGACAAGTCCCAAATAGGACGAAACGCGCGTGCTGGATTCCACTGCTAGCCACTATCCATCTTTGCTTATAATGCTTCTGAATTAAGGCAATATCGAGGTAATACGCACAGTATGCAAATATGCCAATAAGAGGCTGATCAATTGCAGCCCTAAACATCAATGGAAAGATTCAAACAAACAATACTGAATGAATTTAAACTTCACCCCATTGCACAAGCAAGTGGCTATCAGTACTCAGTAGCTGAGTGGATAACGTGATGGCGTTTGAGCAGAACTGTACTGGGTTCGAGTTATGGAGTGAACATCAACTCTGAGATGTAGGTACATCCAGCTGACGAATCCCAAATAGGACGAAACGGGTGTCATGGATTCTACTGCTAGCCACTATCCATATTTGCTTATAAATAGATTCATATTGTTTTCCTAGAATTGTTGTTCTGATTTTATTCAATTCTGATTTGTTGAAGAATACCAGAAACATAACTGTGGGTATACTTTCTTACAAGTTAAAACTGTAATCGGTTTATCTTATGAAAGTAATTTATGTAATAGGCATAAATCTTTACTAAAGGGTATATCAGTTTTCTGTGTGAAAAAGTATTTATCTGATATATGAATATTTCATTTGTCTATGGAAAGAATGAATGAAAGGAAAAATGGCTTTCGTCACATCATTATGTAAGTAATACCGCCTACATATAACGATTATTATCAAGAGAAAGATGGGCAAATAAAAATTGATCGATAGTATTTGTGTAAAAGGTTTTTATATGATAAATGAAATTATATAAAATTATTAGTACATTGCTTATCACTAAAACTCCGGGAAATATCTCTTGAAGTCAGTCACTAGTGACCATATGATTATAGATCAGAAGGGGTTTTGTGGAGATTTCAGTATTTTTCATAGTTGAAATCATGAGTCAATTGAAGCTAGACCACTATGGAAAACCTGGAAGCACTAGACGGCCGATTTGTCCTATTGTGGGACTCCCCGGCAGTGCGCATCCACGATCCCGTCTCACAAGACTCGAACCCAGGGCCTACCAGTACATTAATAAAAATCAACGTCATCAAAACAATATCTAGTCGATTTGTACAATAGTATGTCATAAGTTTATAGATTTAAAATTCTAGACTACGGTAGATTACTCTTATTACCTTGAAATTACTGAATTTCAAAAATGATCTATTTTGTCTTTGAATGCTGTTAGAGTTATGAGTGGCGGTTATCAATTCCCGATTGCCCACACTATGAAAGGGTTCTTCTAGAGGTACCTGTAAAGGAAATTGGGTTAGACATAGTCATAGTGACCTGATAGCGTGACTACAGTACCCAAGGGATAACTGCTTGAGGTCGGTGACACATGACCTTTTTGTGAGTAGTTTCCATGTTAGCTCCGTACTTGTTGGGACCTTCCCGCCGGAAACAGAAATCCGTGAGATAAGACGAGGTGTGCATTTTTAGGGTCGACCTTTTCTTATTTATGAATGATTAGGATTTAAATGTAGAAAAAAGTTATAAATAGTGTTCTTACATGAAATCGTATGTCATAAAAGTCATCTGTTAATGAATAAGAATATCAACTTATTAGCAATAAAATCTCTGTTGAAACTAGTTTGATGGCTGATTACATCAAAGTAAGTGGAGTAGGCTTTAAACCTACAACCTGTTGCTTGGTCAATAACTGGTACACTACCATTCTATTTCAGTGTACAATGGAAATAATTCCTTAGACTTATTGCTAAATATGTGTATGGTTATAGTCTAGTTTTATGTCAAAAGAATTATTTTACGAGAAGGAAAATTACTAGGCTATCGGATCCATCGACAGAGGTATTAAATTCCCAGAGAACTACCTTATTATTGGTTATATTATGGTCTTTATCATTTGAATTCCTAATTGCTTAACACTTAAACTCTGATTCTTCATTTTTACCTCAATTAAATAAGCCATGCATGTGCCATAAATATTACTCAAAATATCTGAAATCGTTTGGCGAACCACTCTTAGGTTATGTAACCTTTAATTCATTTCAGATTGATATCTACTTAACTTATCACTATTAGGAATTCTCTAGTACATATTCCTATGAATACTGGGCTCTTAACGACTACAGACACCATCATAATGTTAAGATCATCTGAAATGCAATGAAAGGTTAAAAAATTATGTAATGTAAATAACCGTCATCTTGGAGGATAATACGTCACTCATCACTTAGCATTTAACTTTCAAAGCAACAACTGGTGAACTAATAAACATTATTCAGCGACAGTGTAGAGGGTTGAAAATCTGAAAGAAAATTGGTTTAATTATTCAATATACATCAATATGACCATTTGTTATTATTCTGGAAACTTCGTTTCATCATGATTAGTTACAATGATCCTCTTAATATCAATCGATTTGGTTTGTTAGGCAAGCGTTATAGCAGATAAGCACTAATGAAATATTATACGATTGGATTCAAACAAGTAATTTGTACGCAGAGTGATTGGTATAAACCATCGCAAAATTGACGTGAGACTTGCTATATGTTATAAGCAGAGATCAATGGTGGCTAGCAGTGGAATCCAGGACTCACGTTTCTACGTATCTGGGACCTGATAACCTGACAATAAGAGACTGATCAATTGTAGTCCCTAAACATTAATCAGGAGATTCAAACAACCAATACGAAAATGAAATGCTTTATGTTAGTTTAGAAAGCGTAACTTGAATCACGAAAAAGAGATCCTTTGATAATTCTGTTTATATATGATTTTAATTACTCAAAGTTAGATGACACAATTTTATATGTGTTTAAACACCCAAACAGTATAATACTACTAAATAGGCGGGATCGTGGATGCGCACTACTGAGGAATCACATAATAGGACGAAACGGCCGTCCAATGCTTCCAGGTTTTCCATGGTGATCTAGCTTCAATTGACTCATGAATTCAACCATGTAAATAGTGTTAATTAATTTTGGCAGAATTTAACGAAACAACAGTTGCTTATATTGTCAATATGAGTTACTACGACAGTATATATAGTAAGATTTCAGTTCATACAGATCATAAATAATGTAACCTATCATTTGATCTAGAAACTATCTAATTATTCTTCTGAACACTTTCACATGAGTAACACAATTTAAATGGTATGATTACTTATCGAATCGAGATTTCTATAAATGGAATCATTCTTACCGTCTAAAAATATCCATTTATCGGTACTTAATTTTTGAATAAAACTATTGAATAGATAATATAGACAGAGTAATAACATAATATAATGTTATGATTGATATTATTAGCATTATAGTTTTTAAGGTGACGACTAGTATAGCAGCAGCCTCAGAAGCAATAGATCTCAACAAACACAAAGAAAAACTCAAGATTCCCTGACACAACACGACATGCATCAATCAAATCACACTTGACGGAGAAGCTTTGGAGGATGTAACAGCCTTCACGTATCTAGGCAACATCATTGATGAACACGGTGGATCTGATGCAAGTGTGAAGGCAAGAATCGGCAAAACAAGAGCAGCAAATCTATAAATGAACAACATCTGGAACTCAGAACAATTGTCAACCAACACCAAGATCAGAACTTTCAATACGAATGTCAAAACAGTTCTGGTGTATGGGGTGGAAACCTGGAGATTTACGAAAACCATCATCCAGAAGATACAAGTGTTTATTAACAGTTATCTACTCAAGATACTTCGGATCCGTTGACCAGACACTATCACCAACATTCTACTGTGGGAGAGAACAAACCAGATTTAAGTGGAAGAGAAAATCAGGAATGTCGATGGAAGTGTATAGGGTGTACATTGGGGAAATAAGTCAACTGTATCACAAGATAAGCCCTCGTATGGAATCCTCAAGGTCAGAGGAGAAGAGGAACACCAAAGAACATATTTTGCCGAGAAATTGAGACAGATATGAGAAGAATGAACAAAAGTTGGATAGAACTAGAAAGGAAGTCATAGGACAGAGTAGGTTTGAGAATGCTGGTCGGCGGCCTATACTCCATTGGGAGTAACAGGCGTAAGTAAGTAAGTAAGTTTTTAAAGTTAATATGAATAAATTAAACAAAATGTACAAACTGACAAAAGTCAGTATAACAAAATAAGATTCACTATTTGTTAACTTCATGTATAATTAAAGTGGAATTTCATTTACAAGGTCTCATTTGAAATCGATAACTCTTGTTAATAGCATTCCATGAAAGTTGACTTCAATTGATAAATAGTAGTATATTAATAATTAGCGAATTCAAAAATTTACTTTTATGATAATTATAAGACTATTAATTATATTCTTAGTATAAAATACCAAATATTTGATTACAGTAAAGAATTTTCAGCACAAATTATACAAAACTGTTTTGATGGAGTTTTGTTCTCTGAGCTGGATGGTTTAGTCGTGGAGCTTTCATTGTCCTTCTGAACGACATCATCAACACAAACAACTCCACTGTATACAAAACTGTACTTAACTTGTTAGTGTTCAAAATATTTACATAATAATTCTGAGTAGAGATGGATGGTGACTAACATTGGAGTACAGCATGAGCGTCACTTCCTATTTGGGATTCGTCAGTTGGATGTACATGTATGACAGAATGAATATTCACTCCTGGACTCGAACCCAGTACCATTCATTTCAAATGCCAATGAGTTATGAAATTAGCTACTGATTCCAGACAGCCACTAACCATTAAGAGATTGCCGATAACAGACTGTCAATATGAAATTGATCAATTTCAGTCCTAAACATCAATCAGGAGATTCAAACAACCAATACATAAATGAATTTATATAAAAAAAGGTTTTAAACAGCAATTAGCTACTATTCATAATAATTGATAAATTGTTTCAATCAGTCTTAATCATAATGATATCTCTTTTTATCACCAAATATCTTTGGTTTATGAGCTCTTTAGTAGTCATCATTTGCCCCTCCGAAGAGTTATGAAGAAGGAAAATATACAAATCACGCTGATATTGTTTCTTGAATTACTGACCAATTGAATTCCCGATGTTTGGTAAACACTTTATGAAGGCTCAGAAATACAGATGATTGATAAATATAATTAATGAGTGATAACATATCTAAAACGAGACAATTCAGTTTCAGTTTGGAAAGGACAGGAGGCTTGATGGCCTGTGTTAGTTCTGGCAATGATGGTCTCTTAGTTGATCCAACTTTCTTTTGAAAGAGTCGACAGATGGAGCCTGAAACACGTGTTGAGGTAATGAATTCCACTCGATGATTCGATGGGAAAGTCGATATTCAGCTGACAAGTAATTTGTTCTGGGCTTGTGAACATTTTTGGGGCGTCCTCGTAAATTTTCTGTTTTGGAAGACAAGAAAAATGAGGGTATATCATGTGCATATTGATCACTAAGCAATTTGAAAACTGTAATCAAGTCGCCTCTAGTTCTTCGATATGACAGCGGGAATAAGTTTAGCTTGGTCAGTCTAGTATCATACGGGAGCTTTGCTATTCCAGAAAATCAGCTTAGTTGTTGTTCTCCGAACCCTTTCTAAGAGCTCACTGTCTTTTTTTTAGGCAGGCACTAACCGCTTGTATGCAGTACTCAAGTTTAGGGCGTACGAACACTGTATACAAAATCAAAAACGATTTAGCGTCGAGATGACTAAAAGCACTACGTATTGACCATAAAGTTCTAGAACCTTTGGCGGCTATTGCACGGCAGTGTACAGTAGTCTTTAAGTCTTGACTAACGATGACTCCTAAGTCATTGTGTGTCTGGACAGTAGGTAGCTGAGTGTTATTCATCGTGTATGTATCTGTACCTTGATGACCAATATGCATCACAATACACTTGGAAGTATTTATCGGCAACTACCAGGTTTAGGACCATTCAGATAATTTCTCCAGGTCGTTTTGCAGTTCTAAGCTATCATCCTTACTTTGTATCTTGACATCGTTAGCATATAGCAAGACTGATGATGATAGTAGACGAGGGAGATCATTTACGTACAAGAGGAATAACACTGGCCCCAAGAAAATTGATGACAATAAATTTAGATATAGAAGAATAGTGATCCACATGTTTGAGCAAGCAGCCGTGTTCAAGGTTTACTTATCCAATAACTTTTAATACACAAATATCTAAATCCATATCATCTGGTTATGGATATAAAACCATGAAATGATTATCTAATTAACATGTGGTATGACTTATTTCTTGTCAATTATCTTTAGCCTATCAATTATTATCACTGGTAAAAGTGTATTACTCTGACAACCTTGAGTTACTTATTAACCATTTTGAAAAGTTTCCATCTGCAAAAGAATGAATAACTAAAAACAGCAATATTATTGTAAGTAAATAGTTTTGATATGATTAAGGAACTCTTACATATTGCACTATTTATTATAGGAAACAGAGTATGATTAAGTTTAGAGATTAATAATCGGTCTAAAGTTATGAATAAGTCACGGTTTTCATCATGAACTGATATCAGTTATAATGCAAAAAGGCTAGGATCAGGTATTTAGGGTTATGCTAGAGTTATGAATTAGGATTAGAGTTAGGAATCAGGGTTACGGTTTTAATCATAAATTGATATCAGCTATAGTGCAATGATACTCTGCCACCATATTATTTAGAAACCTATGAAAGCTACGGTTGAGATTTAGAGCAAAAAAGTATAACATTAGGATACTTTTTAGTTACACAAACATCCTTGACTATGAAATGAATCACATCAAGCACTCCTATATAAAATCTGCATCAGAAATGCGCAGTTTTCGTAATTCAGCTGAATTACCGTATCACATTCATTGTGTGGTTTCATTGAAGATATTTTTTTATCAATTGGAAGTATTTTAAGAACCAAATGTTAACAATTTTTACTTAGTTCATTTTCAGACGCATAGTATCCTTCACTGCGCATTGAATTTCGCGGAAAAATCAGAGGTGCAATATCTCTGTTCTGACTGGCTCTCTCAAGTTCATCAGTACACCATAACTTTACCGAATCATCCTACTGTTACTAACCATCAAATGACATTTCCAAATTCTCAAATGAATTACCACTTGAAATTGTACCATGAATAAATAAATTTAAACAAAATCACCAACAATCCGAATGAATCTATATTTAAATTGATATACGTAGTAATCGTACAGTTCAACTGTCTGCCTTCAGTCAATTAACTAGAGCGAACGAGTAGTAAACAATACTTACAAATGTACGTTGAAAGAATATCCGTAATCAACATTATCATCGTACTAGGAAATAAAATACTTTTAGAATCGGAGTTTATGGAAATTGTATTAATTTTAATAATTGAATTCATGATTCGATTTAAGCTAGACCATGAATCGATTGAAATTAAATATTAATACCATTGAAAACCGGCTCAGTAGTCTAGAGCTTGAGAGTTCACGCACGAGACCGAAGGTCCTGGGCTCGGAATCTACATGTGGGATTGTGGATTCACACTGCTGAGGAGTCCCATACTAAGACGAAACAGTCATCCAATGCTTCCAGGTCTAACTTAGATCATCTCATGAATTCAACTATTAAAAATAAAATATTTAACAAGTTAATCTACTTTTAAAAAAGTACGTGTAAAATAGATAATACCATTTAAAGAAAACAATATATTATCTGGAAGCACTGGACGGCCATTTCGTCCTATTGTGGGACTCCTCAGTAGTGCGTATCCACCATCCCGCACTCGCGAGATTCGAACCCAGAACTCCACTGGTCGTCCAGTGCTTCCAGATTTTCTCTGGTGGTCTAGCTTCAATTGACTCACGCTTTCAACCATGAAAATACTAAATCTCCACAAAAAACCCCTCTTGATAATATATTATCGACTATGAAAAGAAAGCTATTAAGTATATTAGTTAACTGAGATTTAATTATTCATTTTAAAATATTTATTAGTTATAAACTAATAAAATTACATTCATTATGGAAAATTAAAACTTACTTACTTACTAACTTACCCCTGTTACTCCAAATGGAGCATAGGCCGGGAAAATTAAAAGGGAAATGAAAAATCGATTTTATTTTAGAAAAAAACGGAATTTAAAGGGGATTGCAATCAAGAAAGGAAAATTATTGTAACAGAATAAGGATCTATATATTTTGATCCTGTTTACAAGATCGAACGGTGGATCTGATGCAGATGTGAAGACGCAGATCGGTAAAGAAAGAGAGGCATATTTATAACTGGAGAACATCTGGAACTAAAAACAATTGTCAATCAACACCAAACTCACAATTTCAATACAAATGTCAAGATAGTTCTACTGTATGGGGTGGAAACTTGAAGAACTACGAAAGCTATCATCCAGAAGATACAAGTGTTTATTAACAGTTATCTACTCAAGATACTTCGGATCCGTTGGCCAGACACTATCGGCAACGTCCTACTGTGGGAGAGAACAAACAAGATTCTATCCAGTTGAGGAGGAAATCAGGAAGAAGCGCTGGAAGTGGATAGGACATACATTGAGGGAAGCAGCCAACTACGTCACAAGACAAACCGTCACGTGGAATCCTCAAGGTTAAAAGAGAAGCAGAACACCAAAGAATATATTACGCCGAGAAATGGAGACAGATATGAGAAGAATGAACAAAAATTGGATAGAACTAGAAAGGAAGTGATAGGACAGAGTGAATTTGATTATGCTGGTCGGCGGCCTATGCTCCATTGGGAGTAACAGGCGTAAGTAAGTAAATAAGTTACAAGATCGAAATGATTTAGGTTGATGATAGTAAAGATTGTAAAGTAATAAAATGTAAAAGATTGAAATGAATTTGTGATTAAAATTCATGAGTCCATTTATGAATTAACGAATGATAGATATTTTGAAAAGAGAAAACAAAATAAGGTGACACGTTTAGATAGGAAGTCACAGAAAGTGGATATTTGTGTTCAGAAAATATTAAGGGAGTTTTCAAATAGGTTTTGTGCTATCATGAGCTCGTCAGCTTATTAATTTATACAAATAGCATTTAAGTTTCAGGGTCACTGAGACCTAGCCACATCATTCGGCAGTTAGGTTACTGAATATCGAACAGATCATCGATCTCTGTCAAAGTCAAGGACAACAAACGCGCATCAGTCAATCATACACCATGGACTGGCCCATGTAGTGGTGATCTCACTAAAAATTCTGTACTCATTCTTACTAATATATTTATGTAATCACGCCCTTTGTGTTATAGTCTTCAAAGGAACCATAGTACTTTGATACGTTGAATGCGTAATCCACGTTGGATACTGACCACGAGTTGTGACTTCGAAGTTAACTGGTTCGTCATACCACTCCCATGAGTAGGCCCCCAATCACTCGACAGAGATCATCAACGTTGGTGATCAACAAGGTCGTAAAGTAACATTAGCTATTGAGCTAGGAAAGAGCAATGGCATTATTTAATATATGTAGTCTTTTCAGTCTCAGTTTTTTTATACATTACTAGCAACTCTATTTTTCTTCCTTCCAGTATACATGTATTTCGGTGTTTACATGTAAATTGGTAATCACTGAATAACTTAAAAATAATAATCAATTTGATATTCTCCCAGTTCATTGAGCTAATCAAATCTTATCACTCGTAATATTACAAATAGACCGACTGGTTCTACATAATGGTTTGTATGGGGTTGTGGAAATTGTAGAATTTTACTGAAATCATGAATCGATCCAAGTTAGGCCATCACTGGAAACCCGAAAGCATTGAGTGGCCGTCTCCTCCTAGTGCGCACTGCTATGGATTGTGTTTGACAACTTAATATTTATTTTAAGTCACTCACTACTAGATAGTAAGAAAAGAAATTTATTTAACGGACTTGTAAATTTAAAGCAGAGTAATCCATCATATCCATTATATAACTAACTAGTTAATGAGCTGTCAATAAGTAACAAACGTACTCATTAGTTCAATTAATCAGATGAATGTACATGACTGGGTCAGATTTCCGGGGATCACGTTTCAAAGTTAGTTACATCATAGTGATCATAGGGTGTTATTAAATCTGTTGAATTGACAGTTTCACATCATGGACTAACATTGGTTAGACAACTATCGAAAAATAAGAAACACGGGGGGGCTATTCCATCTTACCATAAAACTCCTCAATAATCCATGATACTACCAGAGATGCTAACTATGTAATCCGGAAAAATATCTATCTATAATCATACACTAACTGGGGATTAATTTTGAGCGGTAATTCCGATATTCTAGTGAGAAGCCATGACTAGTGGAGTTCAGCCATGTCAAGTGTAAGGCAGTTATTCACCAAGGATATTACATGACTGCACGATATTGCGAACTAATGGAAGTTAGACATATGAACCACTGAATGCTGGCTCAGATGTCTTCAGCTTAAGCGTTTGCGCATGAAATCGTAGGTCTTCGGTTCGATTCTTGATTTGAATATGATTATTACACTGAACAAGTCCATACAAGACTGTTGGATAAAATGTTAGAATTATTTGCACTTCAATATCTGAGATCATTCTAAATGTAGTTTTTAAACTTAGTGTATTCATAATATGATAATAATTTTATTGTTGATAAATTACTGGCATAAGATTTATGGTGACTGAGAGGTTTGAAAACAACAGAATGGTGTTCCATGTGTTCAGTGGTATCGGTATGATTTTCAAATAATGTAATCAATAACATAAATATTTAGAAACACTTTGAGTCCAAAGAACTTAAAACAAGTAAACAGATCCTAAATAGAAACGCTTTTAACTACCCATTTCAATTGAGTATATTAAAACAATAAATAAAGATGAAATGGTATAATGTAGATTAAATTGAACTACTTCAACCTGTAAGTTGACAACCCCGAAACTTAATCAACCGAGACGTACTATTCTTTTGTTAAATTTGTTTGCAAACAGATAGGCACAAACAAGTACAAACCTTGATAAAAATGTATATCCATTCAAATGACCACTTTTTATATTGGTAGGCAAAGAAAATCAACCGATAGAAAATTCAAATAAATGAAAATGCATTTACAGTTGATTGGACATTGAGTGGTGGTCATTGTTATGCATTACAAGTCTTTGTTAGTCCTGACTGAACTCTGTTAACCAAGTTGAGGTGTAACCACTAGTCTAAGTGACTCAACACCAAGTGTACTATGTCGAGACATATGGTAATGGTTGGAAGTGGTTGGTAGGAAACTTATAATCTAGGTTTCGTGCACTTTGGTACTCATAAGCACACAATGAGTACTAAGAAAGATTTGGCATACATAATATTGGTCACTACTTAGTGATCAGTCAGATGTAAATACATTTCAATTCTACACGAGGTTTGTTGTACCCTGAATGGCTCAGTACTAACGTCTCTGACTGAGAAGGTGGTTGATACGGGATCGAATCCCCCTAAGAGCATAAATCCTACCAAAATTGCCAAGTCGCAAGAAATCCAGATTCAGGGTTTCTTATCAACTATTTCCGATCACCACCTGAAAAATGAAAATATTGATAGTAATATCAACAGCAATGAAAAAGTAGAACAAAGCAGAAATGTGGAATGAAAAACTTCAAGAAATGCAAACGAAACGTGTTTTAACAAAGTGTAGACTGAATACAAACTTAATTTACATTACATTATTGCCACTTCTATTTCATTCTATACAATCCATAGTTTTCTATTTTTAATTATATTTCTGGAACCCAAAAACACTTCTCTTTTATTGCATGATTTAAGTGAACATTTAGTCACAAATGATATGCTTCTTAGACTG
Organism: Schistosoma mansoni; assembly: GCF_000237925.1. Taxonomy (NCBI): domain Eukaryota; kingdom Metazoa; phylum Platyhelminthes; class Trematoda; order Strigeidida; family Schistosomatidae; genus Schistosoma; species Schistosoma mansoni. The sequence goes on from NC_031502.1 coordinate 58,736,944, forward strand.
AATTCTTTGAAGCTCTATTCTGTTGAGTCATATCTAATCAGTATAGTTCCATAGTGTGAATGGTAACCATTGTATCCTTAAGGCATGTCTCAGTTACTGCCACTGATTAATATATCTAGGTTTCTGTTATTGTTCACCAATTACAACGTGTAAAGAAGTAGAATAATTTCCACTATACACAGTAAATTGTCTTGTTCTAAAAAAGTACAAACATAACCAGTTAGTTATTCACCTCTCTTTATCTATATTAGTCAAACTGTCTAATAGCAGAGGTCTAGTGATAGATTGTTTTCCAGAAATGTGTATTGAACATTACGTTTTCTTCTCTGAAGTCACCAATATATTATGATGTAAGATAACTCCAGCATCTGCAGTACTTCTTGTTCACTTATTAATTGGTAGTAGTAGTAGTAGTAGTAGTAGTAGTAGTAGTAGTATTTTCTCCTATATTTTAGGAAAACACGAGATTATTACTGTTGAGTTTAAGTTTAACAATATTATTATTGTCAGAAGAGGGTTTTGTGGGGATTTTAGTAATTTTATATTGTTGAGATCATGAGTCAATTGAAGCTAGACCACGGCGAGGCGGGATCGTGGATGCGCACTGCTGAGGAGTCCCATAATAGGACGAAACGGCCGTTCAGTGCTTCTAGGTTTTCTATGGTTGTCTAACTTCAATTGACTCATGATCTCAACTATATTATTATTGTATTGAAACTATATTTGATCTTTTACTATACGTCTGGTATTAAAATTCATCTATCCATAAGGGATTTATTAAAAATGAATTGTTATCTAAAATGATTCCAGTTTTATTATGTTTTATTCCAGTTCAGTCTTTCCATACGAATACATAGTAGGTAATAATATTAGTAATAATAGTCTAACATGTGTTGTTACTTTCTCGGTATTATGCATTCAACATGTGTATGTAGGAAAGATAGGAATGAATAGATAATACATATTTTTTAGACATGGAAACAAATTTGTTCATAGAAATCTCCATTTTAATGATAACTGAGATCAGATGGATAAATTTTTACATTTTGTTTATCAACAGTATTTGTAACTTATGATCACATGAAAGTATTTATGAGAGTAACTAACAGTAACCAGTGGAGTTCAACTAGGTCCGTTGGGAGATATCAACTCACTGAAGACATTAGTGAATGGTAGCTCAACTTCGTGGATTGGTTGAAGTTAGACATTAACACCGTTAGATGTCGGCCGGCTCAATGGTCTAGTGGTTAAGCGCTCGCGTGCGAGACTGATAGGTCCTGGGTTCGAATCTCGTGAGGCGGGATGGTGGATGCGCACTACTGAGGAGTCCCACACTAGAACGAAACGGCCGTCTAGTGCTTCCAGGTTTTTCATGGTGGTCTAGCTTCAATTGACTCATGATTTCAACTATATAAAATTAACATATCACTTGATCAAATAAGGTCAGATATTCGACTTTATGTTGTGTGGAATTCTGATGGACACATACACACACACCCCGTTTTCCTCTCGTTACAGTGTATTTGAACGGTATAGGTAACTGTTTTGTCCATTCAGTTTACACAATAAATGGTCCTGATTAGCTTTTAAATCAATTCAAGATTGTGTAATCTAAATTTCAGTAACGAGAATTCCATGTATAAAAGACATATTTCAGTGATTTTGGTTACTCTTTCCCAACACGCCACCAATTTCAGTTGCACTCCATGGTATCTCATGAGTCATCTCTTTCAAACACAAACTACTTAACAGAAGTCAATAAGATGATAATTCATCATTATTTATCTACTATGACGTTTGTCCACCAATCCAATGAAGGATACTAAGCATTCATTTGATCGAATGATATTTAGAGGATTGTTTTATATGACCAACCATATGAAAACCATGGCTCTAAACTAATGTCAAGTGGTCGTTTTTTTACGATTATTGGAGACATCAGTTCATCTAGAGTAAAACTAAATCTTGGCACACCCGAGTAGACCATGAATTTTGTGTAGGAACTTTGAATAAAATAAGGTTACGTTGAATTGAGACTGTCACTGCTATCTATCGTATACTAATTAAAAGAAATAACATGGGAAAGTGTATTTCCATTTAGTTCTGACAGTTTTGGGATTATTAATTATTATTGTTTTATGAGTTCTCCACTACTTGAACAAATGTTTTCACTTTTAGGTACCGTTCCTTGCAGTTAATATTTAGATTACCTGAATTAAAGATCGTCAATAGTTTCTGTATACTATGAATACATAATCGTGTCAAGATTAACTAATAAAATGAATCATTTACTTATTTTATTAAACGTCATCGATACCTATTATTACTACAGTGATTTAATTGAATTAAAAATGTGAACTGAAAAGCATCGAAGAAAATTTCGCGAAAACTTATCTATGTTGGTCAATATGGGATGGTAGAAATTGTTGGATCTAATTGACATTACGATTCGATGCAAACTAAAGAACTACTGAAAACCCGAAATCACTGGTGACATTCATCACAGAATGGCCTCAGTGCTTATATGAGACCTAGAAGTCCTGGATTCGATCCTTGAAGGTGTCGTTGGTGCACTCTACTAAGGAATTATATACTATTGGTAACCTTTCCTGGTTTTTGATGGTATCCTCTAACGAGGGCCAATCAGTGACAAATACCACATACTATCTTTAGTTTTTCAATGAAATGTATACTTAAAAAAAAGGTATTTCACATACATTAACAGTATTGAGCAACTTTTCGAAGAGGGACAAAAATCGTAAATCGGTTGAAGTTAGAGAAACAAACAATTAGATACGAACTCAGTGACTTTAAGGTTAGGTGCTATACACAGGGCTCAAGCTTCTTAAGCTAGATCCCTGGTGAGGCTGTGGATACTTACTATTAAGGAGTTTCGTAGTAAAACTAAGCACCTATCCAATGTTCCATCGGATGCTGGCTCAGTGGTCTATCGGTTGAGTGCTCTGGAGCAAGACTGGTAGGTCCTGGGTTCGAATCTCGTGAGGCGGGATCATGGATGAGCACTGTTGAGGAGTCCCATAATAGGACGAAACGGCCGTCCAGTGCTTCCAGGTTTTCCATAGTGGTCTAGCTTCAATTGACTCATGATTTCAACTATGCAAATATTAAATTGGAACAACTAATCAGATGAGAGAAACAAATGTTCACCTAAAAAATAATTTCTTTTCTCCTTGATCACATCTAACAATCTGTTGACTAAATGGATACATGAAAGGTCAAATATGGTAAATAATAACACGAAGACATGTGATCCAACTTTTTATTTCTGTCATGTCATTGAAATATCGATTTTTCGTTCAGACAATGACCTTGACTGAATGATTCATGAAATGTATGTAATTCCTTATAACTATCTCAAATTGAAAAAAATTACCTTGTCAAAACAATATAAAATTCACCTTAAGAAATGTGACAAATTTGGCTTGGTCACATGTCTGGTAAAAAAAACAACCGTTAGGGGTGAACGAAAGATAGATTAAGTTCAATAGTTTACTGATTGAATGACTACACTATCAACCAGTATTCTATTGGTCTGAAACAGGGCTATCTTTCATATAAACAACGTGATTCAAAGCTGGGTATACACAACCATCCTTGATGGATGAATTGTGTCAAACGGTAAATCTAAAATAAAAATTGTAAACAGAAGGGGTTTTGTGGAGATTTCACTATTTTCATATTTGAAATCATGAGTCAATTGAAGCTAGACCACTATGGAAAACCTGAAAGCATTGGACAGCCGTTTCGTCCTATTGTAGGACTCCTCAGCAGTGCGCATCCACGAAACCGCCTCACGAGATTCGAACCCAGAACCTACCAGTCTCGCGCTCGAGCACTTAACCAATAGACCACTGAGCCGATCAGCATCCAACGGTGTTAATGTCTAACCCCAACCAATCCACGAAGTTTGAGCAACCGTTCACCAATAGTCTTCAGCGAGTTCCTATCTCCCAACAGACCTAGTTGAACTCCACTGCTGACTGCTTCCCACTAGAGCTCCAGGAAACATCTCTTGAAGTCAGTCACTAGTGAGCATATGATTATAATCAGAAGGGGTTTTGTGGAGATTTCACTATTTTCATAGTTGAAATCATGAGTTAATTGAAGCTAGACCACCATGGAAAACCTGAAAGCACTGGATACTGGCTCAGTGGTCTATCGGTTAAATTTTGTTAAGTTAATGATCGGAATTAATTTTCTGAATAATGCAGAGAATTTGTAACTCCACAACATTTCTGATCTTTACGTAATGTCTTGGTCGGAGCTCATCACTAATATTAATGCTGCTTCATTTAATTCAATTTAGTTTTAAGAAATTAAACACATTTGATAATCTTCTAATTCACTACAGCCAATAAACAGTAACAATTATGTCTATTTAATGATGAATATAAAATGAAAGTGAACCACGAAGCTACACCACTAGCAAACAAACTAATCAATGTACCTTCTATGGTAAAGATATGACCAGAAGGGGGTTTCTGAAGATTTAGTATTTTCATAGTTGAAAACATGAGTCAATCGAAGCTAGATCACCAAGGAAAACCTGGAAACATTAGACGGCCGTTTCGTCCTATAGACCGTCCGATAGATCACTGAGCCGGCATCCAATGGTGTTTATGTCTAACTTCAACCAAAGATATGACATCTAAAATTCCACCTTCTTGTTATATCTATGTTTGTCATACATTACTCATTGATACAAACTATATACTCATAAGACATAACTATTACAGTATACAATTCGTCAATAGTCTCATACTTTAAAATGCTGTCATCTATGATTAAGCGTTTTACATGAATCATATACTTCACATTATTAACAACTTAGTCACAAATTTTCATGCAAAATGATTGATCAATCACATCTCATATAATGTAACTTTATCTTTTTAGTTGTTCCCTTTCTTTTTGCATCAACCTGATAAAACCTGTTTATTGTTGTGCAGTTTCCAATTATTATTATTATTGTCAGTTAATTGAAAACTGAGTAGTGATCGATGCCGTGCTTATCTCGTCATTTAGTACTGATTGAATTCTATCGACCAAGTTGAAACCTGGTCACTAGCTTGAATTATTCGACATCGCGTGGATTAAGTAGTAGGTACATCAATATTACAACAGGTCAGTGATAACGTCTGAGAAAATGGAACTGGGTGATGTGAGTACGAACCTCACAAAGAGTGTCACTTCCTTCATGAGTGAAAGTAAATCTTACAGATGAGTCCAAACTAATGTGAAACATGTGTCTAAGGTGATTTGTCTGACTTCATCCGACCACCTAACGTATTATTACAGTAAATTAATACAATGATAATAATGATGGTATCCATCGAATCTGATAATTCTTTAGATTCTTTAAAAAAAATTCTTAGCATATGATGACAACTGTGCCAATTGACTGTATCTTAATATTGAACATGAATAAAAAGTTAGTTTTTAAAAGTGGTCAGTGACTAATAGCTAGATATCAGTATTCATAAGTCTTGTTGATCGGTTTCACTCAATATTAGCATCCCAGGTTCCATCCAAGTAATAGGTTCGAATCTCTGTGTGAATACTTACACTGATACTCGGATAAATCTAGTTAATGAGTTCTAAAGAGGATGAAGTACATGACCTGGAACCAGGTTTTAACTACTGAAATCTTGAGTATTATCATTACCTACTAATCATTGAAAATTATCATTTATCGATTGTGATAACGATATTTGAGAATTTATTAAAATGAATTTGTATGAAAATATCATGATGAGTTTATTAATTCGATAGTTAAATAACGATAATTTACTTACAAAATTAAGCTCTAACACTAATTTGGATAAAACTATTGGACATTCAAACAAACAAAACAAAGTGAATTTAAACTTCACCCCATTGCACAAGTTAGTCGCTATCAGGACTCAGTAGCTAAGTAGATAACGAGATGGGGTTTGAAGCGAACGGTACTGGGTTCAAGTCACGGAATGAATATCAGCTCTGGGATGTAGGTACATCCAGATGACGAGTCCCAAATAGGACGAAACGCGCATCCTGGATTTTACTGCTAGCTATCATCCATCTTTGCTCATAATGCTTGTAACTTCAGGCAGTATCGAGGCAATCTACACGGGATACACATATGTCAATAAGAAACTGATCAATGCCGTTCAATGCTTCCAGGTTTTCCATGGTGGTCTAACTTCAATTCAATCATGACCTCAACTATTGAAATTATATTTAATAGTTAAGTTTCCTAGCCAAATTTTGGGTACTCTGTCTCGTAAAGTTCAAAATTAGAACGAAACAGATGCACAAACTAGAGTTAGTTCGTTATTTAAATTACTAACTGAATATTCTTTACCTCAGATAATGGAAGATGGTCGTGGAATTTCATGGATTGGTTGAATTTAGACGTAAACAGCGTTGGATGCCAACTCAGTGGTCTAGAGGTTGAGCGTTCGCGCGCGAGACTGAAGGTCCTGGGTTTGAATCCCGTGTGCAAGGTCGTGGTTGCGCACTGACAAATAGTCATTTTAGCCGTCCAGTACTTCCAGGTTTTCAATGGTGTTCTGACATTAACCGATTCATGATCTCAACCAAAAACCTAACAATTTCCACAATCAAATACTGATAAATATGATTAACAATAAGAAATCATGCTTGTAAAATTATGCAAATTGACAAGAGTTTAAAATGTGAAAAACTAAATGGTGACTCACAATTATTTACTAATACAAAGTACATGTTTACTCAATTGATAATTGTTATTGTAAATATTTTATCATAAATACTGTCCTTTGTAGTAATATAATCTATGATTATGATTTCTGGTGCGGTGTTTGTGTGCAGTGTGCTACTTATGTCGACATAAGTAGAGTATATATCGCTAGTCAGGAATAGAATGTCTGGCAACAGAAGATCGAGAAGATCAAGGAGGAAAGAACGGGAACAGAAAGCAATTGCTATGGAAATGCAGAAACAATAAAGTATGAGACAATTAATCCTTGTCTCCTTTTACCCTCCATTTCTAGTCTAGTTGACCTTTTATTTTTTTTATATATAAATATTCTTAACAAGTATATATGTGATCAGACTATTGGAAATGTATTGCTCTAATAAATGTCACATAGTTCTGATAATCTTTGTCTTCTTATTACACTATCGAAACTACACATTTATGAACTGACATTGCACTCATACTAATCTGTATCCAAATCTCTTTTTATTATCAATAAATTAAAATAACTCCGCCTGTAGTCCTTCCGGGGCTACTGTCGGTCTCAAGCCTGGATAAAAGAGGAGGGTCGGGCATAGGGTTAGCGACCCCATCCCGTAGAAAACTAACTCGCTAAAAAAACGCTAACGCTAACCTAAATTAAAATAGAGTTTTTTAAAAAAGATGTAATACAGATCATTTTTCCTCCTGACTTATAACTTATGAGAAATATACACACTTCGAAAACGATTTATTACTGAAATTAAGAATATTGAAGAGTTCATGATTTTAATGTACTAGACACAATAGAAATGGACCTAGTAAATAATTGTGCCTGTAATCTCTGGTTAGATTTTCTACTCCGTAGATGTACATAATCATAAGTATCTTGAAACATCACCGGAACCACTATTTGTTACATTATTCATCCTAAGGAATGACATTCCAAATTTACATTGAAGGAAATACTGGCTTGGAACTGCTACTTAATAGTACTTAAATCTTTATGATATAAACTTTATTAAAACATTCTTTGACTCATGTCTTCCAAGATTATTTACTCTTATGCTATTTTTCCATTGTGTGTTACATTCACCTATTGTATCGACTTGAGCTGGATGGTTTAATCGTTGAGCTTCCAACGTTTTTCTGAACGACATCATCAGCACGAACTTCAGGTGATGTTGTTCAGAATAACGATGAAAGCTCCACAATCAAACTATCTAGCTCAGAGAACAAAACTCCATCAAAATCATCCACCTGAGCTACAAATCTTCTCTACCATCTCAGAATAAAATGAATTCATGATTCTATTTCAAGGTTTCTTATCAGGTTTAAACAATCTAAAATTACAACGAGTAATATAATTAAAAATGAAGATTTGACACACTTTATTTACTGAGGTTAAGGCTAATGTTCGAAACGAAACAGGAAATCATAATAAGGGAACAAGGAGTTAGAATATATAGTTAAAAATAATTAATATTGATGCGTATTTCTGTATTAAACAACATGATCACGAAGAGTAGATTAAGTAAGTTAGCAGTTACCAGTAGTCGTAATTATTGTGGAAAGTTATTTCTCAATGAGGATTTTCAAGACAACAATCAGTTTGGCTGATGTAAGAATACAATTAGTTGTTGAATAATTATTAACAAGTGTACAGCTTCATAAAACATTAAAAATGCCTTAAATAATAAAGAATCAGAAACTGATTGACAGGTATCGTGTATTCGAGTGGTAACCAGTCTGGGAAGTAAATTATTTCGGAAGGGGTTTTGTGGAGATTGAGTATTTTCATAGTTGAAAGCATGAGTCATTTGAAGCTAGACCACCAAGGAAAACCTGGAAACACTGGACGGCCATTTCGTGACCAGTGGAGTTCAAACCACGTCTGTTGTGAGATAGGAACTCAATGAAGACAATGGGTGAACGGTTGCTCAAAATTCGTGGATTGGTTGAGGTTAGACATTAACACCGTTGGATGCTGATCGGCTCAGTGGTCTATTGGTTAAGTGCTCGAGCGCGAGACTGGTAGGTTCTGGGTTCGAATCTCGTGAGGCGGTTTCGTGGATGCTCACTACTGAGGAGTCCCACAGTAGGACGAAACGGCTGTCCAATGCTTCCATGTTTTCCATGATGGTCTAGCTTCAATTGACTCATGCTTTCAAGAAGCAAATTATTACCAAAAGTTACCCATCACACATATAAATTAAGTATTTTACAGCCAAAGAAAAAGTATGTAAAACATAAAAATGGAATTTTAAGTAGGGAAAAATCAGTGAACTTTTCATTAAAATCCCAGTTCCTTTTACAAAATCTGTATGATTAAAAATTCACAATTGATTAATCACTAAGTAGTGACCAATAATATGTTTGTCTTATCATTTAAAGACTGAACGAGTTCTGTTAATCAGGCTATAATGTGGTAACTAATTAAAGTGATTCGATATGTCATGCACTATGTTGAAATAGTAGATGCTTAGAAATAATCTTCAGGAAACTTTAAATTTCTATTGAGTACTGGTTGATACTCATCAGCAAGATGTGATTGTAATTTTAGGATTAAGATGATCATTACAATATTATTTTAAGTAATTTCGTGTAGTAATAATGAATTCTTCCTAATGGCATGATATAATGAGTATACTCTCGTGATAAATAACTAATAGATCAGAAGGGGTTTTGTGGAGAATTTAGTATCTTCATAGTTGAAATCATGAGTCAGTTTGAAGCCGAAACCAATATGTAAAACCGTAAAGCATGAGGGGAGCTTATAGTTGGGGTTTAAATCTGGACAGACGT